>NW_028172185.1:0-25574 GCF_963971535.1 Notolepis coatsorum
GCGCGCGTGACAGTTCGACTCCATGATGAGAAACACCGGCATATAAATTCCATAAAAAAAAAACCTAAGCGGTTGAGCACATGGCCACGGTGAGAGATAGGTGTGCAGCGCGGGGGGACAGTTGCCGCTTGTGAATGTAGCCTGCCACCGCGCGTCTTCGAAAGGCGCGGCACGCAGCTCTCTGGGTAGGCTACACCTAAGTAGGCTATTCCTTCCATACCATTTCTGCGGGGGGATAAATTCCTGATAGCATATGGGACATATTACCGTGCTCCTCCTGCTCTTTTTGGGATCAGATGGGAATCAAAATAACAGCGAGAGGGCATCACAGGGCTAGAGGGATCCTGGAGGTTTGAGGCTAGTCAGTGTTCAGGCCAAGCTTTCGTCAAAATCTGTCCCTGGATAATCCTATAACTACATAATGTATGTCTGAGGGTAATCGTAGTGGTTACATAGGGAAATAATTTAGTTGTTTTCATAAAGAGTATTTTCTCTTGATTTGATTACGGATGAGGAATTTCAGAGACAGTGCCCTGTTGGGTTTACACTAAATAAAGTTTAGGTAGTTTCAATTATATTATTGGAGAAATTACAGTACAGTATGTCTTCGAATTGTAATAAGAGGAAGCCGATTCAGTGGCTGAATGTAGAGAATCTGTGGCGACACGCCTGTTGGTTGTTGAATAATGTTTGCCTGGTGCCTCTAACATTCTGGCTCCCTTCTCTCATGCCCTCCCAATTGACCTATCTCAAACCCCGCCCTCTTCTCTTCATCCTCCAATCACACACCGCCGCTACCCTCAGACAAACAAGGCAACAGTTGTAACCGGGAAGATCAGGACAAGACGGGGCGGGCTTTGCGATAGGTCAACGGCTGGTGACATCCGACTACAGGAAGTCCATGTACCTCCGCGTATCCCGTCGGTCCACCGACGCACTTAAGTGACACCCCAACGGGACGTATAGGCAGCGCCATCAAACGACGGCATCATAGTGAGTCAGAAGAGGCGGGGTTTAAATGAGGAGATTTGATCCGATGTATCTCATTAATAAACCAGGGGAGAAACAACCAATAAAGACAATGACATTGTCAAAGTAGGACACATTGTAAACGTGATGACACAGCCAAGAATCCAAATCAATAGTCTTGGGTCCATTATGTTAATGAGCCAAGAGTAAACAACAGATCTCTCTCTTTCTATCTCTCTCTCTTTCACACACACCAACACACACACACACGCACACACGCACGCACGCACACACACACACCAACACACACACCAACACACACACACACACACACACACAGGCAAGCATAATCTAACATGTCCTCTAGCAAGCCTGTAGTGTGTGTGCGCGTGTGTGTGTGTGTGTGTGTGTGTGTGTGTGTGTGTGTGTGTGTGGGTGTGTGTGTGTGTGTGTGTGTGTGTGTGTGTGTGTGTGTGTGTGTGTGTGGGTGTGTGTGTGTGTGTGCGCGTGTGTGTGTGTGTGGGTGTGTGCGTGTGTTTGTTTGTGTGTGTGTGTGTGTGTGTGTGTGTGTGTGTGTGTGTGTGTGTGTGTGTGTGTGTGTGTGTGTGTGTGTGTGCGTGCGTGTGTGTGTGTGTGTGTGTGTGTGTGTGTGTGTGTGTGTGTGTGTGTGTGGACTCTAAAACAGGCCAACATGGCCACGAAGAACAACACAACGATACAGTTAACTAACTCACTTTGGTTCAGGGATGAATTAGGGTGCCGACCGCAGGCGAACGAGGAGGTTTAGGAGTCACTCCATGTTCCCTCATCATCATTATCAGTAGTTGTCACTAATCCATAATCTGTTCATTTCTTTTTCTTCTTCTTCATCTGACATCATCATAAATGATAAGAATTAATTTGTATCCCAAAAAAAAACAAGAAATGAAAAGTGAACGGTGTGAATATAAATATTATGACTTTAGATATGGTGTGAATATTCTAACAATTTGGTAATGCAGTTGAGTATTTTTTTTTTTTATTTTTTTTTTTCATAAGACAGTAGTTGTAGCAGCACAGGGTACTTACTGCATGGCATTTAGCATGTGTGAATTTAACATCCTAAAGACCCGAGTTAGCCATGGCAACCTAGAGCTTATAAGCAGTGAGAAGGTGTTGTTTTAGAGATTGGAGACATGTTGCAAAGGACCCGCCTACCTGAGCATCAGCACCAGCATTCCGACCAATCCAACCTATTGGTTGGTTTCCCTAACCCCATTGTAATTCCATATGAATCACAATGTCCTCCCCATTGATCATGGCGGCCTCCCGGGCTGTTCGAATAATCTTGGCATCTCTCAGTCAAGTGTACACACATGTACGGCGCTTGACCCGACAGGGGATACAGACAACAACAGACACTGAATCATGACTTCCATATTTCAGCCATAAGCTCCATATGGGTGCAACTGTGCTATCAAAGCATGGAGGAAGAACAAAGGATTTATATGGTCTTTTTGATCGAATTCCCACTATATGGAAGTAGTATATTTTCTTTTACAGACACACACACACACACACACACACACACACACACACACACATGCATGCGGTGACAGCCGCGGCCAATCGATTTGCCACGCTCTCTCTCTCTCTCTCCAGTGCTGACGATGCTCAAGTGGACGGGCTCCTGGTTGCCTGGTTCACAGAAAAGGGTCCCTCAAATGAATGTATGTTTACCTCTTGCAGGAGAATGTCGGATAGGGAACTAAATAATTAGAGGAAAGGGACCCTTTTTGACCGCATCAACCCTGCCACTGCTGGTAAGCTCTACTATCCATTGTGACTAAATTTTTTTGCCCGTCCTATTAAGGATTTTTTTTTAATTTATTTGTATCTTGTTTTTACACACACGTGCCCCTCCCTGCATGGAACCCCAACCCCCACCACCCCCCCCTCACATTAAAAGCACCGAGTGTATGCCCGCTCACATTCCCTATTTGATTTTACATCCCAGTGTAAACCCCCCCCCCCACGAGGTGAAAGAGGAGTGGAGTACTTGTGTGTTACTGTTTGTCACATACTTACTGTACCAGGCCGGTTATTAGTCGCTAAAGTTTCCGTGCTTGCGTGTGATGTAACTGTATTGTGACATGTGGTGCTGTGGGTCCTCTGGTCCCGAGCTTTGCAACTGGCAACTGTGAAATTGGAGCAGAGAGAGCGTTGGATTTGAATTGTCAAGCCCGTTTCCCTTTAACATCCTTTTTTTTTTAGCATGGCTTGTGTATAACTGAGATCCTCACTAATGGCATCCTGGCTTTGGCATGGCACTTGTTACATTCCTATCTTTGATTCCGGCGGCTGTGCTGCATTACACAATACTGCTTTCCTTGTGTTAGGGAGAAGAGGAGAAGGGGAAAAAAATATGCCCATCTTTATTAAAGCCAGGGCTACGAGGATGATTCGTTCGATTAAGCCACCTCCAATAGGGAACGAATGCGATAATGCTGTCGGGGCCCGGCGCTAATACGCTATCCAGTTCCCCTCGATTATCGCATTACCACAGCTCGAATCAATTGATAAACTCCCATTCAATATGGTGGAGTATTTAATTGAGTCAGAGTCTATTGGATTTGAGACGGGGCTGTGCGGAGAGCAGACGTGCTGACAGTGGTAAACACAGTAGCAGGATGCTCCCTCGCTCTCTCTCTCTCTCTCTCTCTCTCTCTCTCTCTCTCTCTCTCTCTCTCTCTCTCTCTCTCTCTCCCTCTCTCTCTCTCTCTGAGCCACATTAGAGCAGCAGGGTAGAGTTTCCACAGTGTCTGAGTACTTCTGGGTAGTTCCTCCTGATAGTGATGGTAGTTAAAGTTAAAAGCAGTTCCTGGATACTGGGATTTCACAGTTGTTTGACGATTGAATTAGCCAGCTGCCGTTTCAGATAAGTGAGAAGCCTATTAACCATAATGAACAATATTGCATTGTACAGGCATTTTAATGCTGCAAAACATCACTTTTTTTTTTATTGTATTGAACAGGTACAGCTCACGGTGCAGTCATCTAATTCACTTTTCTCTGTCTCCCCCCCCCCCCCCCCCCCAGGCACAGCTCCAACATCAACCTGCACCGTAAACTGCTGACCAAAGAGCTGGACGACATCGTCCTGGACCCCCACCTCAGGCCACTGCCCAAGGACCTGCGGGCCGAGTTCCTGGCCAAGATCTACGCCGGGCACCACCTGGGCTTGGACGCCATGGCCGCGGTGGGCATGGGAGGCGGCGGCCTGGGCGCCGCCGGGCTGAACCGCGACGCCTGCTCCCCGGCGGGCCTTGAGTTCCCCCACCACCACCTCCACCACCAAGACCTCCTGCACCAACACACCAACGGCTTCTACCGCGGCGGCCCGCCGGACGACTACATGGTCCTGGACCTCAGCACCACGTCCAGCGTCCAGTCCAGCGGCAGCGTCCACTCCTCGCACGAGTCGGACGAGGGCAGCGACGAGGGCATCCTGTTGGACGACCTCGAGGAGGAGGAGGAGGAGGAGGAGGATGATGGGGTGGAGGACGAGGAGGGGGAGGAGGGCCACCACAGCGATGGGGAGGACTGCTCCCGGCGCGCCGAGGGGCAGGCGGGAGGGGGACAACATCGGGACGAGGCGGGAGACGTGAGAGGAGGACAAGGACGAGGGGAGGGGACGGAGGCTTCCGCCTCGCCCGTTCTCCTTTCGTCCAGTGGGAACATTGGCAGTGGTGGGATCCTGTGCAACATCTGCCACAAAATGTACAGCAACAAAGGGACCCTCCGCGTGCACTACAAGACTGTGCACCTGCGGGAGATGCACAAGTGTAAAGTCCCCGGCTGCAACATGGTGTTCAGCTCCGTGCGCAGTCGCAATCGACACTCGCAGAACCCCAACCTCCATAAAAACATGCCCTTCTCCACCATGATAGACTGAACAATGACTTACTACTCCACACCTCTGTCAGTCTCCTCCCTTCATCCTCACCCCGACCTCCTCCTCCTCCTCCTCCTCCTCCTCCTCCGAATCAGCTCCTGCCCCCCACCCCCACCTCCCACCTGGGCCATGAAATACACACTGAAATGCCTGTATGCCTCCTGCCCAACCTCTATATAAGTCATCCTCCCATATTTCTATGTCCCTTTCGATGAAAATCATTGACTATATATGTTTATGAACAAACAAAACAAAACAACAACAGAGAAGCTCTTAAGCGTTGTGACTTTTGACCTTTCCTCCTTTGAAGGAAAAGAGTGAGACACTTCAGTGTGGGTGGAGGTCCCTTTATTCAGAGAAAAATATGTCTTTTTGTTTCTCCTTACGCCCCCCGCCCTCTCTCCTCCTGAACCCCGCCTTGGTTTTATGTCCACCTCCAAAGAATCTATTCAAACTCTTATTTGTGACTTTGCCTGCAGAAATGATAGTATTGAAGAAAGAAAAAAGAAGAAGAAAAAAAAAGAAAATCTTCTCGTTGTATTTGTGTAATGATAGCTTTTAAAGGAACCCCCTCCCTCCTCCCCCTCTTACAAGAGCATGACAACATGTGTAAATAATGTCCCAAGAGGCTTTTGGTGTAAAACAGTTGTATCGATGGTTGTTCACTTCCTGTTTTCCCTCTCTCTTTATTGTTTTTATGTTACAGTCCAGTACAATACTTCCAGCTATAGGCAAGAAAGAGGTAGCATCTTACTAGCTTGACTCATTTACGTTAGCTTCAAAGACACATTTTAAACTGAGAATTAGAAAAGAAAAAAAAAGAATATCACGTGACTTGTTTTATCTACTTGTTAGATATTCAGAGGTTGCCAGCATGCTTTTTTTTTAAGGCTCCTACACTGATATCATTCTCTGTTCTTCTATTGATTTACTTTCGTTTTTTTTTTGTCTGTTATGTTTATTAGCTTTAGTATACCAAGTCAGTTTTTTGCACTTTGCATCTATACTAGGGGATGTGTAATATTATTATAACGAGGACTTTTGCAATGGACCATATTCGCACGGCAGCCATTTTGCTCTCATGTTGTGCTCAGGTTGGGATTCCTTTTCGACGGTCACCTGGTGGATTTTGTGTTCTTGAAAAGACGTGTTCAACCTGGCGGCTTAAACGTTCAAAACGGACCCAAGTTTACTTCCTGTCGCAGTGATAGCTAATATCAATTACTGACAGGAAGTAAACGTGGTTCCGAGCTGTTCCCTAGCAACACAAAATATAATATAGAATAGAACCAGAATAAGACTTTTGGGAACAGGGAACAGGGTGGAAAGAAATCCCAACCTGAGGGCGACATAAGAGCAAAATGGCCACCGTGTGAATATGCTCAATGGTGAGATTGGGCGTTGTTTGGGGTCATCGACGGCTACAGTGCCAAGGGAAACGACTGTATCTTCAGCATTCTTGTGCCAGTTTTATTTTTTGCACGTGCTCACGTTTCAAACACTATATTTCACAACGGAAAACACAATAATGCCCCGCGAACGAACACCCAACATTTCGGCCCATTACTCAAAACCGCATCCAGAGAAGTGTTTCCAAGTTCAAAGTGTTTTTTCCCTTCTCCTTCAAACCCAGATCTAAGCGCGTGACTGAATATAAACTGCTGTTTTACTAACGCAGAGGATTTAAGTATTAAGGAACCTCCCTGTTTCCTTTGGTTCGAGAAGTACCTTGTGTGAGGCTGTTTCGGTTGCCGGTGATTATCACAATTACTGGTTGAGAGGTTTAGTAGGGTAATACTTTCTACTGCATGCACTTATTGTGACGTCATGGTCACCCAAGGTTATCAACAAAAAACGAAAACAAAAGAAAGATCTGGTGTCTGTTTTGGAATAGTTCCCCACATCTCCCATGTCAAGACATGGGCATCTTAATGTGACTGTCCCACGTATTGGAGAAAAAAGAAGAGAGAAAATAGTCCTTCAACTGTGACCAAAACAAAAAAGAAAGTGTTAGCTTAAGAAAAACAATTTCAGTAAAAAAAAAGAAAAAAAATAGAAGCTGTACTGTAATTATTATTATTATTACCCCATTGGATTAATACGATGCACTTGAGTCTTAAAATCTTTTTGCTGTGATATTTTAGGTATGCTGAGTATTATCAGCTACACAAACGTGGTCTGTGAAAAAAAAATGTTGCCATTTGCCTGGCTGTTAGCCATTTTCAATGTGTCTATGACTATCTTAAGGTACAAATCTTTCCAGTAACTGGGCAAAGTATCCGAGGGAACGGGGGTATTTATTTGGTGGATGATGTTATCTTCATGCAGATGTTTTTTGTCCAATATGAGAATACCTTTTTTCTTTTTTCTTTTTTGTAAAAAGAAAAAAAGAAAGAAAAAAAAGAGACAGATGGTTCCTCACTTTGACTTTGGGTTATCAATGTGTTATCAATGTCATTTTTGTTACTAAACTAAAAGAGCACTCCTCTCTTTCTCGACCGACGCTTCACTGGTTGTAACACTGCAAACAAACACACAGTGCAGTGTTACGGTGATATCGCTGCACAGGATTCCAAACCACTTCACACACGTCCGTCGTGACAGTGTTGAGTTCCATTCGTTTCATTACTTTCAAAAGCGCTCATGCCCCCCCGGCAATACGGACACGACCCACGCTGGTGGAACTCCGAGACTCTTCTCATCTGTCTTTTTTTTAAGACTCCCACCTACACGACACGTGCAGTTTTTACACCCTTTCTTTTTTTTCTCCTGCAGAGAGAGGGATAGAGAGCGGGAGGGAGGCAGGGAGGGAGGGAGGGAGGGAGGGAGCTGATTTAAAGGTTGCGGAGGTGGAGGGCTGACAGCGGGGATCATTAAAAATGTGCTGCTCCTCCGTTACCTGGAGGCGTCCCTGCCGCTCCGACGATCATCTGTCTAATAACTCACTTGTCACTTCGTTACGCCGCCAGACGCCGAGGTTGCTGACAAGACTGTGACACCGACAGAAGGAGGAAGAAAGAGAGAGAGGGAGAGAGAGAGGAGAGAGAGGGAGGGAGAGCGAGATCCAAACCACGCAGCGATCCTCCTTCCTTTCCCTAAAATATATATATATATATACGCTCAAGTTTCATGTTTCAAGCTTGTTTTATTAATGATCACAATAAAATACACATACTTCACGGTGAAATGCTTGATGCTGTATGACCTGACACTCTCACAATCCAAGTTCAATTCAATTCGGTCCCTCTCTCACGTCTCTCTCTCTCTCTATTGCTCTGTCTCTCTGACCACACTTGTTAGCCCCCCCCCCCCCCCGCCCTCCCGTTCCCTGTCTCTCCAACCCGCCACTCAGCTGCCACCTCCTCCTCTTCTTCGCGGGCCGCGGCGGGCGGGGTCCTGTAGGGACGCGCCGCGCTAATAGCGTGCGCTTAAGTTCAGCGGACGGCCACGGCGTAGGAGAAAGGGGACGGGGTAATTGCCTGTTTATCCCAAGTGAAGGGAAAATTGAGTACAGGAACCCCTGGCTTCTCCCAGGAGCAGGTTTCAGTGAGGCTTCACTCACTCCATCCCCGCGGCCCTCGCGCTGTGGCGGAAATAAAAAAAAATACTACTCCCCCAGAACCCCGCTGACAGCTGTCTCTCTAGCTAGCACACAAACACACACACACACACACACACACACACACACACGCACACACACACACACACACACACGCACGCACGCACACACACACACACACGCACGCTTGTGCATGTACCACCCTTCCCCACTTACAGGAGGCCACGGGGATGACAGCAACACGATGACTTGTTAACCTCTAGTGATGGAGGAGACTGGGTGGGTGGGGGGGGGGGGGGGGATAGAGGATCGAGTCTTCTCTCCACAGGAAATGAAACTCCCCATCTAGCATGATCGGCCTCGGCCCTCCTCCTCCTCCTCCACGCAGCGCCCGGACGTTTCATTAGGGAGAATGGGCCGAGCGAGCATCGAGTCGGACAGCGACAGAGAGAGAGAGAGAGAGAGAGAGAGAGAGAGAGAGAGAGAGAGAGAGAGAGAGAGAGAGAGAGAGAGAGAGAGAGAGAGAGAGCACACTGGACTAACTCCCTTTGGGGGGAAATAAAAAAACATTCCGACATGTTTAATGGCGAATGGTTTCAACCACTTTGTTTAAAAAAAATAAAAAGGAAGGAGGAGAAGCGGCGTGACGGCCAGCGAGCCCAGACTATATAGACCACACTGAGAACTGTGACCGAGCATGTCGGAACAACGGCTCTTTAAGAATAATAATAATAACAAATAAATAAATAACGGTGCTTTGACTGTAGCCTCCACGTCACAACCCAACCCTAACCTACTGCCTCTGATGAAAGACAACAACAACTCTCCAGACCTGACGTTCTCTCGTAATACATTCCTCATGTCCTGTCCGAAGTTATCCATATCTCCGGCAGCGGCTGCAGTCCGTGACCTCTCTATCTGTACACCAGTTGTGTGTGTGTGTGTGTGCGTGGGTGTGTGTGGGTGTGTGTGTGCGTGAGTGTACAGTATGTGTGTGTGTGTGTGTGAGTGTATGTGTGTGTGTGTGTGTGTGCCAGACAGAAACCTGAACAGCACACATGTGATTCAGAGGCTTCTCTTCCTCTCCATCCTCTGCTAGCCGCTCTCTCCTACTTCACGCTGGTCGTATATACCAGCACAGCCAGAAGAGCTGAGAGGATCTCTCTAAGAGGTTGGAAATGAGCTGAGAAAACGGTCCCAACACGCAACTGTTCTGCACGGCCAGGGAGAGAGAGAGAGAGAGAGAGAGGGGGGGGGGCGGGAGAGAGAAGGAGAGAGAGAGAAAGAGAAGGAGAGAGAGAGAGATGGAGGAGAGGGACTGGGCTGAGAAAGTGGTCTGGCTGGAGCCTTGCGGCAGTCACTTAACGAGGCAGGGGAGAAAGGAAGAAACACAGCAAGAGAGATGAAGAGAGAGAGAGAGAGAGAGAGGGAGAGAGAGAGAGTAAAGGACCAACGAGGCCAGGACTCCCCAGGACTGCATGCCAGCTCCTTCTTCTTGATTGCCTGCTGGAGAGCGATCGAGCCACCCCTCACTTTTCCCCTCTCCTGCCCTCCACTCTCCTGTCCTCTGAGAAATGACCGTCAATTTTCTCCTCTCCTGCGAGAGAGAGTGAGAGAGAGAGAGCCCCTGATCCAATCTTCCTCTTCCCCCACTTCTCGAGCCACATGGGTCCAAGGCACGCCGTACCAAGTGACCGGACAACTACAGGCTACTGGGACCATTATACTCTTACTAGGTCCCCAGGAGCGCACCTCAAAGCCCCCTTACTGGCACGGCCAGACAGAGTGAGCCTTTAATATTTCATTAGAAGAGTGTCAAGCGTCAGTTATTCTACTACAATAATTTGCCATAACACACAAAGAGAGAGGGGGAGAGAGAGAGAGAGAGAGAGAGAGAGGGGCGATAAAGGTGGTGGCCACTGACCTGTTAATCATGTTGAGCTTTTGTCCCAAGTATTGTTTAAGTCATTAAGCTAGCAAGTAAACCAGGAAAAGCAGTGGTATTGCATGCCTGGATGAGGTAGTATACAGTGTGAGACGAAACAGGATTAAAATGTTAGGTGGGATGGCACAGGTGATGTACGGAGACAGGTGTGTGTGTGTGTGTGTATAGTTGCTTCAGTCTTAAATATTGTGTGTTATGTTTTGGAAGATTGACCCTCATAACTTTGAACTGGAAACCACGACATGTCAAATACATGATCCTGAAAAAATAAAAATACTTCCTCAACATTACTCCAACAAAAAAAACTCAAAACTTGTTTTCCATCATACCAACCATATTTTTATAGTCTTACCATAAAGTATAAATAAGCTTGAAGAAGACTTTGTGAATTTAAATTTTTTTCTTTTTTCTTTTTTGTTTCCCAAATGTGTTTCGTGTTTCCCATTGCATTTGTGTTTGTGTTGTGAAATGCCCATGTTACCACCTTGACACTTGACAGGCCTACTTTCTGCTAGCATCGCATGGCTACGTAGTCGCACTGCAGAGAAGAGCAGAGGAGCTTGCATCACTTTGATTTCATAACGGTGATTTTGGTAGCCTTATGAATACTGTATAACCTAAACAGATTTCCCCCATTTGCAGACAGGAAGGGGGAAAATAAAACGGTCCTCTTTTTTTTATTGATTCTTTTTCCTTTTTTTTTGTTTTGTTTCTTTTTTGCTTTCCTTGTATTGTTTCTGTATCATAACTGTCTATGGTTTTTGCATAAAATGCATAAGGGTTTTTTGGGATGTAAATGGAATTTTATTCATATTTTGTCCAAATACCTCTTGTAATTTGTATCAGAATTCTTGTACAATTTTTATATTAAAGATTTATCAGTCACTGGCAATTCTATGTCATATTTCTATCAATGTAAATGGTGCAGGGGCGGGGGGGGGGGGGTGGTATTACACAAAATAAAGGGTTTTTAGTGTAGCAGAGTAAAGAAAAGGAAGCCATTTTCTGTAGAGTAGAGTTTTAACCAGAGGGGCACCGAGACGATCTGTCAATCAAGCCGCTTCAACGAGACAGCAGGTTTCAGCAGGTTTTACGGCCTTCTTTTAATTAGCCTATGATAAAAGATCTTTGGGGAAAAGGCTATCTTGACCAATTAGTGGCCGATTAGATTAATAGAGTCATTGAAAAATGAACTGGCATGAAGGTCTGGAGCTGCTGGTGTTAGCAAATTAGTGAGAGGATCATTATGGGAAGGAAAACTCACCAAGCACATTGTACTTTTGAGACTCAGTGGAATGTAGGATTTGGTGAAGTAATGGTAAAAATCTATATAAAAAGGCTACGTTTTAAATATGAGACCATCAGGTCAGAATGATAGAATGTAAATATTGTACTCAAGACAAAGCAAGAATATTCAGGGATTTTGTTTGGTAGAATATACAAAAACAATTTGGGGAAACTATACAACATGCCCATTAAAAATCACTAAATCACTTTGTGAAAAATACATTACAAAATATGGAAAATGTTCAAACTAAAATGCCTACAGAAAAAGCTCCAGAATGTAACATTATATCCAGAATCTAACATTATTATTCCTATTTTTTTTTTTTACTAAAAACAAAACTCTACAAAAGCCACTCTGTCTACACACACTGGAGCTATTTGAAAAGAGCAACTCACCCAATAGGCGAACGAGGCACCATCTTGAAGCGACTTGTGCTGACATCATTTGGCCATTACAGGGGTCATATTACAAATTGATATGAGCTCCGGGGGAGGAGGGGGGGGGGGGATGTCATGTTGGTCACCGGCGGGAACATAAGCTCTTCTGTGAAAGTGAAGCAGTGACACAGGAACTTATTGACCTTGAATTAGACGCCATCTTTCTTTGTCACACGTCAGTTGCTTTTCACCCAGTTATTGTTAAAACCAGCCCCCAACACACAAATACACACACACACAAATACACATACCTCTCCCCACATACACACACACAAACACACACTCACATCCGTACCAGTACGTGCGCACACACACACACACACACGCACGCACGCACGCACACACACATCAGAATGTCAGAATAATAGCGCTGGATGGTATTGATTATTTGGAGGGGTAGTTAGAGATATTCCCCCACCGCACACAGATACCCTTCGCCACCCATCTCAAACACACACACACACACACACACACCCCCTCCCTTGGTGACGGCCCCCCACCAGGGACGTGGTGCAAGCTGCCCGCCGATGCACCGACCTGCCTGCTACATAACTAAGTGTGTTCCTGACGGCGGCAGGTCATCGATTGACCTGACAAACACACCGGCCCTTGGCTGACCTTTGAGACGGGGAGCTCTGTGCCCTGGGAGAACACAGACAGATAGACAGACAAGACGGACTGAAAGATCAGGATGGGGTCTTGTCTGTCTCTCTGTCTGCCCGAGTGTCCGTCGAGACTTGTTGGCTTGGTAATTACTTTGCTGTCACTCCATTGGAGAGTCTCGAGCCTCGCGTCGATGAAGGACCTTTTCCCTCCCCGCCTAAACGCTCAGAATACATTCATTGTTAGTAATTGTTCAGGGCCATACAGTTACTTGTATTACCGTTAATTAACAGAATAGAATATGAGTCACATACAGCTCGTCTGGTGGAAAGGCCACGTTGAAGACAATGTAAACTAGAGGGTCTAAAATTATGTAATAAAGGAATATTATGGGAATGAAAGACTTGTGCATGGTGAAATGTTACAAAGAAATATATACAGTATATATATTTTTAATCGTGTCTTTACAATATGCTAATGACGTGCCAATTATTTGTTTAACACATATACAGGTAGCCCTAAGAGGACTTCCACAAACTATCCAGTGTCCATGTCAAGGCTAGAGGTCAATTGGGCGAATTATGACCATCATGTGTGTGTGTTGACATGAACGTCTGAACAGGAAGGAAGGAAACCACAGAGGAAGACACCCTCAGTTCCCCTGGTTGGGTTTACTGGATGATGACTCCTCACACTGTGTTTCTAGGCAAACGAGGGCCATTGAGGTGTGGCCAAAACAGAGAGAGAGAGAGGGAGAGAGAGAGAGAGAGAGAGAGAGAGAGAGAGAAAGAGAGAGAGAGAGAGAGAGAGAGAGAGGAGGGTGGAAGAGGGAAATAGGATAAAGAGAAAGAGGGAGTGAGAAAGGACCATTAGATGGGCAGAGAGATTGTGAGGGGGAGAGACACAAAGAGAGAGAAATAAATATGGAAAGCAAAGAGAGAGCAAGAAAGGAAGATGAAAGGGAGAGAAAGGGACACAGTGAGAGAGAGAGGGGGAGAGATAGAGAGAGAGAGAGAGAGAGAGAGAGAGAGAGAGAGAGAGAGAGAGAGAGAGAGAGAGAGAGAGAGGAAGGGTCTCTGACAGTAGCTGCCAGTTCAGCAGGGCCGTCCTTTCCGGATAGTTCTGGACGCACTTTATCAAGAGTGACAAGAGCGAAGGGGAAACATCTGCCAGTGGGAACCCCTAAGAGCTCCACATGCAAACCTATACTCTCCTGAAACATCTCACATACTAGCTGCAGCAGCTCAGGAGGCCAGAGGTAAAATAGCAGGATCAATTCTTTCTACAAATAATTTATTTGTATTTCTTATAAAACAGTTTCTGTATTTTAGGTTTTGGGCACTGCAAGTACCTCGTTGGACGAGCGATTTCATACCGTCAGATAGATGTCATCTTTACGTGACTTCCAAGACAGATTAAAGCAATATTTCACCTCAGAACAGTTTCACTTCTTTTTAAATAATCAATGTCAGTCTTGGGAGTCGTGTTCTTCGAATCCTTCAGCTGATTCTGTTGACGTGACCCATTTTTTTTTTAAAGAAGAGCAAATGCAGACCATACAACCAGAGTGATATTTCACTCATGTAGACGCCCCTAAACTGAGTTCATGGACAGTTTAATAATGTGAGTTCATGAACGACCAATATTGCCTTCTCTATGCATCTGTGGTGATGTCACTCTCTTGTTTCCATCCTGAAAAGTGAAAGGGAGGGGGAGTCTGAATGCCAGTGCTGATTATCAGGGATTATCAGAGGCTGATGATGGATGTTGAATGAATTCATGAAGAAGGCATCCTTAGAAATACAATCATGTTCCACCTCAGTAAAATATTGCTTAGAGGGATAGTTACAATTTCTGTAGCCCTTTTTTGGGGGGGTATTTTGGGTTTGCTGTTGATTGATACAGTAGGGTATTTTTTCAGCACGAGCCCCTTATACTAGCTCCAGCTAGTTAGCCACAAACAAATGCAAAGTCAATGGGGTCGAGCTTCCGTCTGTACGAGCTGACTGAAGACAACTAAAATCTTTGTCTTAAGCCAACTTGTACAGACAGGAGTTTGACCCAAAAGACTTGGTTTGTGGCTAACTAGCCGGAGCTACAGTAGTACGAGGAAGAGCATGGTGCTGAGAAAAGACTCTAGTACCGATCAACAACATCATTGGTAATGACCTTTAAATTGTAATTTCAGTTTTTAGTTTTTTTTACGTCTGAAATTAATGGGATTTTCCTTGGTTAACACACACACACACACACACACACACGCGCACACACGCACACGCACACACACGCACACACACACAAATCATTCACCGCAGTCAAGGCATCGAGAGCCACAATCAATGTTCATTGAGGAATAATTGATTTTAATTGGACACTGCAATTGAAGAGATGTTTAGGAGGAGAAGCCCAGAAGTACGACACACCACGTTAACCTCTGAGAAGTACGACACACCACCACGTTAACCTCTGAGGAGTACGACACACCACTTTAACCTCTGAGAAGTACGACACACCACGTTCTATTTCATTATGGCTCCGCTCAGCATCAGTTGCATATATCTTGCTTCAGTGGATATGCACTGAATACATTTCAAAATGTACCTTTACATACCAACATCCGTCTGACCACACCCCCATCTGCTGCCTACATAAGCAGGGGTGGGGCCACACACTCATCTCCTTCTCAAATTTCATCCACAATATAGTGCCTGTATACCAATCACTTGGCGAGAAAGAAAGTATTAGCTGGAGAAAGGAAAACAGAAGAACAAGGAGATACGTTGACATTATATCTTTATTTTCTCTCTCACTATTTTCGAGAAAATACGGCGATATTGTCTTCGTCACTGGAGTGTCTGGAAGATGATGATCATTCTGACCTTCAACGGCTTTTTCATATTAGGAGCTCACGCCGCTGACATGCTCTCCATCTACAGTCCTCCTTGCTGCGGCTGGATGGGTTTGGCCCTCCGGCCATACAGCTGGACTGTGGGAAGCACCGACTGTTGTGGGAAAGCGGTTGTTTCTAGGGTGGGATACGTACTGTTTTGCTTGCGAGCTCTGGTTGTTGTTGATGCTGTGGAGGTTAGCTGACAATTTTACGAAACGCAGACTCCAGACTGGGGTCCTCTGCTCGGCTTAAACGGCGGTCGAGGATCTTGGTCTGACGCCCATGATGGTCAATCTAGTGGGCCGCGACCAGGACCTGGTGAACCCAGGATTCTCTGGACGAGCGGATGCTTCTCTGTCCCGTGCAGGCCCCATCTTTCACATAAAAATGAAAGTACACCCTAACGAAGAAATGTGGGCATAGGATCTTCTTTATCGGGAGTTCCATGCTCAAAGTCGGCTTCAGCCCGAAATGGGAATTGTGCTGGCCCCGCTGTATGTCTGGATCACCGTTGAAAACTGTGTTTGACATTCTTTTTCTTTTCCCTCTTAGGATGGGGAGGGACTTGGACAGCGGCCTATCTGAAGTGTGGCTTGTTATGTCGTTGTGTACAGTTCAGGTGATATCTGCTTAGCTGGCGTGCTAGTTGTGGCCTACTGTGTTAGCCAGTCAGCTGTTAGCTGCGGCGCTAGCTCGCTGTGTTTACCAGGCTAGTAAACGTTAGCTTGTTGCTATCAGTCGGACGGCTGTTAGCTTAATGCTACACTGTTGAAACGATACTGTGACTATAACATGCCTTAAAACACTCTGACTACGACGTCATCTTTGACAGAGGATGTTAGTCGACCCTACACCCGGTTGCCAGTGCCAGCGAGGACTTCGTCAACATGGAGAACGGCGGCTGGGTGGCGTTGCGGACATACCCTTGTCACCGGCGCAGGAGGTGCTGGGTTCAACTCGGTGTCTCGTTAACCAGTGTTGCGGTTCTTTCGGCCTGCGTTCTGGGTGAAGGTAGGAGTCCCGACCGGACTTTAAACACTTCTTCTTTTCTTCCCTTCTAAATGTTTTGTAATAACGATGTTTCCAAAACATGTGTTACTGCAATACATTGAGGATACGACACGTGTTGTGTGTGAATTGTCTTGTCACTGGTATAGCTGGTAAAAATGAACTGGTTTGGTTGTGATGAGAACATGTGTGTTCATGTAACGTTGTACTTGTACCGTGGGTGAACTCACAACTAAGAGGGTTAATTTAACCTGTAAAGCTATGCTTAGTGACATGTGATTGAGGAATGAATCTTTTTCTCAGCCTGTGATGACAATGAACAGTATGTTCACACATTAACAGAGGTGCCTGTTCGCCTTGATTGTATCAAGGGTAAGATAAGAGGGGTGTCCCCCCGGTTTCCCTGGGGCTTCCCCCCCTCCTCTCAGACATGTTTGGTTACAATATATTGTGTCACTGTGTTTGTGGGGATACTATGTAACCCTCAGCTTAATTGCTGGGGTTGTGTTTTCCCCTTGAGAAACAATTTTTTCCTAAAGAAAAGATTGTTTGGTCACTTATCATGTGTGCTTAGCAAAGCCTGTGGCCAATACATAATTGAGGATTCTGTCTTCTCTCGTTATGAAAAACGGCGTTCCTCTGTAGTAGGACTGTACTGTGCCATTTTTTGTTGTGATGAAGGGTTGTGTGTGTCTTTGTGATCTACAACTGGGTTAGGTTTGGCCCACAGAAGCACATGTGTAAGTCTGGACCGGGGCTCTTAAAGGGGCCCTCTCTGTTCTGTGTTTTTCCTTAGTGAAACTCAGGTAGCAGGTTATCACATGAGCTATGTGAGGCTGTTCGATGCTTCATGTAGCAGGCCATGACTGTGTCATGCTCTACTTGTCATTACATCGTATCATGGGTGAGCGGTCGTAAAGGGGTGAACTGGTAATCCTTTCCTCCCCTTTTTTCTGTTGGTCAGGGGTTAAAACCACCTGTCCTTCAAGGTTCCTGTCACGTTGCTGTTCGGCACGTTACAGGGTGGGGGAGGGAGTTTCCTGGTCCCACGCCCTGGAAGATTGGGCGTGTGCACCGCGGAAATTCCCCCGCCATAGAGTACATCACTGAGCGCGTCTCTGTTGGTAAGACTTCCGTGGGTTGTTCAGGTCCATGTTATGGATCTGTTTCAGGGAGTTGTCAGAGCTCCTCGTCACGAAGCTCCTCCTCGGGGAGAAGTGCCTTCTGTGAGTTCGGACTCTCCTTCCCTGTGAGGGAGCCTCCTCAGAGTTTCAGAGCCTCCTCCTCAGATTGTCAAGGTGAGTAGAACTTCAAAAAGGAGTTCTGCTCTATTGTGTGTGTATTCGATTCAATTCGATTATTGAATGTGTATTGGTTCAGTGCCTCCTCCTCGGAGAGCCCTAACCCAAGTGTTACATAGCTCAATGTTGCAATATATTTTTTTCAATCTATACAGCTTGCGTGGGAAGTCTCTCTGGGGATTTCCGTCTCCTCCCTGTGGTGAGGGTGGCGGGATGTAAAAATGTAAACAATTTTTACCCTCAGCTGCGTCACGTGGGATTCATGTCAGTCTGTGTTTCTTTTTTTTTAAATAAAAAGAGGAAGGAACATGAAGCACGACGGCTCCGTGTCGTTCTCCCAGGCGACTTGGAGGAACAATGTCTGGTGTCTTGCTAGACTATCCATTGATGTGTTTGGGTCTCGACGCATACATAGTGCTGGCTCGGGGTGTTTCTGTTAAGAATCACGCAGGGGCTAAGTGCGCCTTGGTTGCTCGTTATTAAAACAGCGTTTTTTGTATTTTTTATTTTTTTTTATTATTTTTTAAACAAACATATAAACAAACATGACAACACACGATAAGATATACAAGCATTAATTGTCAGGGCACATCCAATGAGATCACATTTTAGTTAGTTGTCTTATATAAGATATACCCCTAATACCTGTTATCTAAAAAAAAACTACACACATATGCTCAGCTCGAACCCCCCCCTCCCGGACCCCACCTTGAAAAGTACCTCCACTATCCCTCGCACCTAACCAGACACTACCATTATAAGCTAGCTTTTATTCTCTCCACCACTTCTAACCACATTGACATTTTGGATTCATTGAGACCCAGAATTCTTGCTGTAGATATTTCATGGTAAATTACATCGAGATATGTAAGAAACCAAACTTTACGGCACATTTTTTCCGGTTGAAACCAGCGTGATGCGATCAGCTTCTTGGCTACTGTGATACCCGATAAAACCAATCTCTTTAGCTGTGGATTCACTGCAAACTCAAAAACATCATTCAATAATAATACCGAGGGGTGTACAGGTATATTCCAAGATACGAGTTTTGATATTTGTTGGGTCACATCTTTCCAGAATGCCTTAACTGGTGAGCAGTCCCAATACATGTGCATAAATGTCCCTTCGTCCCCATTTGCACATTGGGTGCATTTGGAATCTTGTTTAAGCCCCATTCGGCACAGTCTTATAGGAGTCAAGTATGTCCTGTGAATATAGTTAAGATTGATTTGTTGATGATCCGGGTTCCTTGATGTAAGTCGGACATTTGCCCAGGCTCCTTGCCAATCAAAGTCATTTTCCAGGTCTGGTATATCCCTCCTCCAGACAGAGTCAAGTTGGAGGGTTTCATACGAGGACGTTAGTAATTGATGATAAAATTCTGAAACAAAACCTCTCGATGTCTCTCTTGCGTAGAAGAATTTGTGGTATCTGTGGTGTTCAATTGGTCTGTCTAATGGAACACCGTGAGACTTCAAACATAGCTCTAACTGTTTGTGAAAAAGCCATGTGGACTTGGTGAGATTACATTTTTTGCGTATTTCTTTATGACTACAAAAACCCTGTTTGTTAAAAACATCCCCTAATGAGTGTATGCCTTGCTCTTCCCATATAGGGAATCGTATAGGTCGTTTTCCAATTAAGAGTGCATTGTTATTGAATAAGGGAGTATGATTGTGCCATTTTTGTGGGTTAGGATTTTTTTTTTGTGATTCACGCCATATCCGGATCGCATGAGTAATTATGGGGCCAAATTTTCGTTCACAGTGCTTGATTGGTAGTTTAGTGTATGCTATGTGAAAACAGCGTTTTTGGAGTGGAGTTTTGGAGTTTTGTCTCTTCCGAGCGCCAGTTTACTAGGTTGTCTCGATGAATTCTCGTTCATATCTGGGGGATGTTAACGGAATAGATCAGAACATAGGTAGAGGGGTCTCACGCCCTTGGGGTGGGCCACTGAGCGCGGTACAAATGGGACCGTCTGGGTGGCGCCCTCTTTTCATGTTTTAGATCGACACGCATACCTACCCCCTCTTCTGGAGTGGGCATGTCGGCGTGGTTAGGGCACGGGACTGGTCTGGTCGCGCTGGTCCAGGTCAGTTAACCCGTTGTCCGCCGGGGATGCAGATCTGCTGTTCTGGTACCCTGAGGGACTTGTGCTTTTTTCGGGGGGGAAAATGCCGGGTCGGCCCGGGTGTCACAGGGTTAGGCGTTATGGAGACCCTTTGTTGGGTACATGTTGTACTCTGGTTGGGAGACCGCCTGGGAATACCAAGTGCGGTGAGCTTAGGGCTGGTTCTCCATTATTTTCGCTCCTCTCTCACGCGTGGCGAAGAGGGGGCTGTTGGGGTGATCTTTGGACCTCCTCTGGTAACCATGTGCTTCCCGAGCCGCCGGGCCCAGTCCGAAGTAATGTTTCGTCGACCCGCAGGCCTGGAATAACCCTTTTTTGAAAACTGAAACACTTGTACTGCGGTATAGCCAGTGTATAGCCGCAGGTGTGTTTTGGAGTTTTTTCTTGAGGGGTTATAGGAACAACCACCGTCTGTGTACCGAGAGGGTGGTTGATTCCCTGGTGTGTTGGAGCAGAGTCAACTCCCAGGTTACCCGGTTGAGTGTGCCCCTGCACGTTCATGACGTCTGCCAATCGTGTCAGCCTTCTCTGCCTCGACCCCTCTGGGTGGGTTTTTTTTAATGGAGGCTTTGTCATGGTGCTCAACAACGCCAGCATACGCCCGTTCCGCCAGGGGGGCTGTTTTCAGTTGACTCCTTTGGCGCCTGTCTCGTCCGCAGTGCTCCAGGCTCAGGTCTACAGCCTGCTGCCTGGTTTCCCCGGTGCGCTGCCTGCTTCCGTTGGTTGAACTTTTTGAGTGCTTACGGCCATGCTGACTGCCTGTTCTGCAGGGTCAGTGTGCCAGGCGGTGTACTATTGGGGGGAAAGGGCCCGCTCTTGGAGGGGCCCTATCCGAATACGCTGGCGATGTGGGGGGCGGTGTCACTAAGTGACCACCTGGTGGGGTCTTGATGCCTGGCGTCATTGACCTCTCCGGTTTTTCCAGGGGATCCAGTCCCTTCAGTGGGTCTGGGTCTTCCTTCACGCTCCGCTGCTACGGCCTTGCCACGGGGTTGAGTTTGCTCTTGACCCCGTGATTTTTGGGGGCAGTAACGAGGGTTGTTCCTTCCGTTCGTTCCCTGGTGGCATGCGGGTCGTGGGGTCAAGCCACGGTCTGCTCACCCTGTGCGTTGAGTTGCTTGAGTTCCTCTTCGCACGGTCGGATCCGTCTCCCTCCCGTAAGCCTCCAATAGGGAGGGTATCCTCCATTAGGGAGGGTCGGGGGGCTCGGTCCTCCCCGGTCTGATGGTTGTGGGGGGCCTCAGCGGGGTACATTTGTCGAGCTTTGGCTCCCGCTCAGCTCCTGTTATGCAACTGATGCTGAGCGGAGCCATAATGAAATAGAACGTAAGGTTATGTATATAACCAAGTTCTATGAATTATGGTGACGCTCAGCATCAGGACGCCGCTGCGGCCCTTGATCTTTCATTGTGGTGAAATTTGTTGGGAAGGAGATGAGTGTGTGGCCCCACCCCTGCTTATGTAGGCAGCAGATGGGGGTGTGGTCAGACGGATGTTGGTATGTAAAGGTACATTTTGAAATGTATTCAGTGCATATCCACTGAAGCGAGATATATGCAACTGATGCTGAGCGTCACCATAATTCATAGAACTTGGTTATATACATAACCTTACGTTAACCTCTGAGCTTCACTAGCTCATCATCAGCAGGTGGGAATCATCAGGAAGTTGGATTCACTACAGGGATTTGCGTTTAAGGGTCCGGCTACAGTACGTCGTGTCTGTCCGTCTACGTCTGTTTCTAATTATTTCTCGACGAGGGGTATCTGTTCGTCGGACGGGGGACGACGACGTGTCCATCTCCGTCAGATTCGTGTCCGTTTCGAAGGATACGGAACATTAGCGAAGCTGTTCTTTCCGCAGACACCACGATCGGGTGGGGTTCTAATTCCAAAACAAGCCTATGGTCGAACAGTAATGCCTCCCGTCTGTTTCATCTCCGTCCTGCGGTGGGTCCGTGTGTAGCCAGTTCCTAACAGGCAACCAGCGCCGTGTCCCTATACCAGTACTTCTAGAAAAGAACAAAGCGTAGAAAGTAAAGAAGATGGGGCAGACAAGAAAAGTGCGATGGGGAGGCAGCAATAAATCTCAGTCAAGTGGTGAGGAGGAAGTGTGAAGGGGGACGAAACAGAACGGCGACTCCAGACTCCTTACAAAAACTCATTTCTGGCAACACGAAGCCTCGGCCAGACTGGACCATGTCCACGTATTAGACTTCTTCTCTTTTTTCCCCCAACCAGGGCCCATTGTCTCGGTTCTACACCAGTGAGGCCTGCAATGCTGGCTAATGCTATTGACGAGCCATCAGTCTTGTGCAGAAGTGTGGAGGCATGCAGCTCTCCGCTCTCTCTCTCTCCTTTTTCCCCCCCTCTGAGGCCAACCGAGGAAAGGCAGCGGAAGAGGGGAAGAAGGAGGACAGAGAGAGAGGAGGGAAAAAACATCAATGGACAGTGATGGAGAGGAGGGAGGAGGGAGAAGATGCAAGCGCAGCAGACACACTCAGACCCCTGTCCATGGTTTGGGAACACTAAATTAGAAAAAAGACAAAAGGGATGAGAAAGGGAGAAACTGTAAACAGCCGCATCGATCCAACTAGCGTCGGGCAAATCAAACCATTACGGCCTCAGTGGTCCTGCCGCCCCGGAGTGGACGGGGGGAGAGTGTGGATGTCTACGCTACACTTCCCTGGGCGGGGGGGAAACTTTGCACCCGAACACATCCACACTTCTTTTTTCTCCTCGGGCAGACGAACTCCAGAGCCAGTGCGTGTGTGTGTGTGTGTGTGTGTGTGTGCGTGTGCGTGCGCGCGCGCGCGTGTGTGTGTGTGCGTGTGTGTGTGCGTGTGTGTGTGTGTGTGTGCGTGTGCGTGTGTGTGTGTGTGTGTGTGTGCGTGTGTGTGCGTCTGTGTGTGCGTCTGTGTGCGTGTGTGTGTGTGTGTGTGGCAGGACTGGAAGGGGTTAACTCGGGGCTGGAAGAGGAGGATGAATAAAGCCCTCTGGCTCCCAGGGACACAGGGAACGCTGAACTCATCACAAACCCCTCTCCTGGCGTCCGCCAGCCCGTAATGACCCCAACAAGACGGGAATCCCTTTTAATTAAAGTGAAGGGAGATCAGTTAAGCAGATGGTTGCCGACAAATATTAGGGGAAATAGAATGTTTAATGGTCCGTGCACTTATCGCAGGCTATTTTCCTCCACACACCAGCCCCAAACTGATAAACAGGACAGGGCCGTGTTAATCAACCTTAGAACCTTTAAAGCCTGAGATAAGAGAATAATTCGGGATCTTTGTAAATTAGCTCGAGATGTGGCTAAGACTCTGGCCCCCTCGCGCACTCGGGCCAGACCACCGCGGAGGGAAGGAGAGTTTCTATCAGTGTAATAGCCTTGGTGCCATGGTGAGGAAGTTTGGGGGGGGGGGGGGGGGGGCGGGAAGGTGAAGTACTATTTTTTTTTCAGGGGATAAAATTATTAAAAAAATATTGCCGCTTTTTCCTGAGTTTTGATTCCCCTCGTGGGTTGACCCGGTTGGCACCGCCCTGCCGTGCTCTTATCACTGACACTGGAGAGTCACCCACCTTGGAGGAAATAATCTAAACGGAGAGGCGGGGAATCGGCCGCGCCAGCCAGTGGCCCTGTCGGAGCAGGTTAACGGGGCCTTCACCCCTTTTAAGTCAGGCACAGGCGGGGGCGGCCCGTGTTTATGTTGCAGATGAGGGTCTGCAGGAGAAGGTATACCATCAACGATGGCGCAGCTAGTAGCCCGTGTGAACCAGTACATACTAGATATCAATCAAATAAACCAGTACATACTATATATCTATGAACATAAACCAGTACATACTATATATCTATGAAAATAAACCAGTACATACTATATATCAATCAAATAAACCAGTACATACTATATATCTATGAAAATAAACCAGTACATACTATATATCTATGAAAATAAACCAGTACATACTATATATATTAGGGATGCTCGATATTGGCTTTTTTACCGATACCGATATTGTCCAACTCTTAATTTCCGATACCGATATCAACCGATATCACATTTAATGCTGATATCGGCCGATAATATCAGTAGGCCGATAATATCGGACATCCCTAATATATATATATAAAATAAACCAGTACATACTTATTTCTATGAACATGCTTTAAATTACGTTTTATAGAAGATAAAAGAAAAACTAGAAACATGACTTACAGCTGTCATCAGTATTGCAGTAGCTTAGTAGTAACTAAGTAGTTCATAATAATCATCTGTTTCTTTATCCAACAGGGGTTGTCAAACATTATGTTATGTCTATATACAGTATCAATAAAATAAACCAGTAGGCCTACATAATATCAATCAAATAAACCAGTAGATAATATATATCTATGAAAATAAACCAGTTTCATACTATATATCTATAAAATATACCAGTACATAATTATATCTATGAACATTGAAATTAAGATAAGATGGAGATAAGATAAAAGAAAAAATAGAAACATGATTTACATCTGTCATCACCAGTAGCTCATCAGTTCATAATAATCATCTGTTTCTTTTTCTTTATCCAACAGGGGTTGTCAAACATTTTGACCCACATATTAAAAATAATAATTCTTCAAACCAGAACTGATTTAGGTTGGTCATCAATGGAGATGTACCCTATTTTTGGGGGGCTATTAACCTACTAACCTAAGATATTTCATTCAGGATTGCAGGCATTTGGATAGGATATCATACACCATGGCAGCACAACATACTGTAGTAGCTGGTAGATTCAAACAAAATTCCACTCAAGAACCATCAGCTGGTTTACATAATAATTTTTCAACCCACTTTGATCAACTTTGAGTCTTTTACCTTTTCTTCTTTTTTTTCTTTTTCTTTTTTCGAAAGGAGGCTCTGTGAACTCATCATCATGATCTAACATATTACTGTAGCAATAACAACCAGAGCGGACCTGCACTCCTGAGAGGATATGTGTGCGATATGCAGTCACAGCTGTAGCTCTACGGTTGTCTAAAGCGTTATCTGACCTTGCCTTTAAACTGATGTTATTGCTTTGTCCATCTTACTTGGTTTGACCACCACAGCAATACATACAACGCAGTAATAATAATAATACTGCACAGTGACCTTGTACTGCTCTTAGGCAATAGAAATTCAACACTAGTTCTCCTCACAGACCGTAGAATTTTAACCTAAAACAAATTTTGCCAATTAATTTTTTTTTCCTCATATATTTTACCTTTTCTCAAATGAAAAGCACATTTGCTGAACTCAGCCCTACCTCTTCCCACAAGTCTCTCTCTCTCTCTCTCTCTCTCTCTCTCTCTCTCTCTCTCTCTCTCTCTCTCTCTCTCTCTCTCTCTCTCTCTCTCTCTCTCTCTCTCTCTTTTTTTTTTCAAACACGCAAAGCAGAACCATACTTCCCTATAGCCTGCGTTCGGAACATTTCTGTTTTACAGGTTAGCTTCTTTGTTGTTGTAAGCTTTTCTGTTG
>NW_028172184.1:0-15000 GCF_963971535.1 Notolepis coatsorum
GATCTGCACTGCGTCAGCCAGCTAACCACCCAACCCACAAGGGTATGTGATTCAACACAAACCACCATTGACCTCATTCTGACCTCTGACAAGTCCATGATCTCCAACAAAGGGGTGATAGCATGCGGGTTAAGTGATCATTATATGATTTTCTGTACCCAAAAAAAGCTACAACAAAAGGTCGGCTGTCGCAAAACAGTCACATCTAGGGACCTCAAAACCTACTCTAGAGAGGCCTTTAACCAAGAACTGGAGACCATGGACTGGTCAGATGAGCTCAGTGGTACACAGGTTGAAGAAACATGGCTTGGATTCAAAACCAAATTCACAACAATACTTAACAACATGGCACCCCTAAGAACCACCAGGGTTAAAAATCGCGCTGAGCCATGGCTGCACACTGAAATACTGACCGCTATGAAAACCAGAGACAAAAAAAGCTCTGAACTTCATAAAAGTCAGACAAAGCTTTCCAAAAGCTCAAACAGTGAACTCCAAGCCCACGTGGTTGAACAAAAAATTCAAAGAAACAGACTAAGAAATGACGTAAACACCATGATCAAAACCGCCAAAAAAAATGTCATCAATGACAAAACTGAGGAAAACAAAAACAAACCACATGAACTTTGGAAATTACTCAATAATCAACTAGGCTGCAGTAAAAAACGTAAAACCAGATTCTCAAACATAAACATAAAGATGGACAAAACGCTCATCACAGACAAGCTGGATGTAGCTAATTACTTAAACATTTTCTTCACAAACATAGCCACAACACTGGTAAACAAACTACCCTCCCACTCAGGGCAGTATGGGGTAGAACACATAGTAGCATACTACAAGAACCTAGGGGTCCACAAAGACGACTTCAAACTGGAAATGGTAACAACAGACGAGGTACTCAAAAAACTGAGCGCCATCCAACCGAACAAGGCCACTGGCCATGACAACATCTCCTCTCAAATTCCTCAGAGACTCAGCAGCCGCCATCACCCCAGTCATCACACACATAATAAACGTCTCCATAAAACAGGGACACGTCCCCAAGGACTTCAAAATAGCGAGAGTGACCCCTCTGCACAAAAAGGGCAGCAAATTAGACCCAGGCAACTACCGCCCTGTTTCTATTTTTACCTCCATCTCGAAAGTCATGGGAAAAATGGTCTACGAACAGGTCGAAAAGTACCTAGCGGAAAAAAAATAGAATCTACGAATTCCAATCTGGCTTCAGAACATCCCACTCCACTGACACATGCCTTCTCTATTTGAACGACCACATCAAAGAAGAGGTGGACGCGGGCAAATACTGCGGCATGGTTGGTCATGCTGGACCTACAAAAGGCCTTCGACACTGTCAATCACTCCATTCTTTTCATCTAGATTAGACTACTGCAACTCCCTCTATATAGGCATTAACCAGTCTTCCCTGTCCCGCTTACAACTGGTACAAAACGCCGCTGCCAGACTGTTGACCGGAACCCGCAAGAGAGACCACATCACCCCTGTCCTTGCCTCCCTTCATTGGCTTCCAGTACGCTACAGGATAGATTTTAAGGTTCTCCTATTTGTTTTTAAAGCCCTTAATGGTCACCCCCCCTCCTACATCTCAGACCTCCTATCCCCCTATTCCAACACCAGGTCCCTCAGGTCAGCCGATCAGAGGCTCCTGACAGTCCGGAGGTCTAAACTCAAGCTCAGGGGGGGCCGTGCCTTTGCTGTCGCAGCCCCTGCATTGTGGGACAGCATCCCCACCTCCATTAGGCTCGCCCCCTCGATAGATGCCTTCAAATCTAGGCTCAAAACCCACTTCTACCTACTAGCCTTTCCTGTTCACTGACTCATGCCCTGTTTTCCTGTGTGTTTGCCTGTGTGCCCTCCCATAAAACGGAGTGTGATTGTTGTCAATATTTATCTATGTGTATCTACCCTCTGTACAGCACTTTGGTTGACACATGTCATGTTAAATGTGCTATATAAATAAATCTGATTGATTGATTGATTGATTGATTCTGATTGACAAGCTAAAAGCTATTGGTTTTGATAGTTTCTCAGTGAGCTGGATGCAATCCCACCTTGAGGGGAGAGAACAGATGGTGGAGGTAAACGGTAATCTATCCCCCCCCCCCCCCTCACAGTGAGCTGTGGTGTTCCACAAGGAAGCATACTAGGACCGCTACTGTTCCTAATTTATGCTAATGACATGTCGTCAGCTTGTGACTGCAACTTGTTCTTGTTCGTGGACGACTCAGCCCTGCTGGTCTCTGACAAGAACAAGTTACAGGTTGAAAAAACCCTCAGCTCAGAACTCGGCAGAATCTGCACCTGGCTCGCTGATAACAAACTATCATTACACATGGGTATAACAGAGTCCATTCTCTTCGGCTCAAATAACAAACTCAGCAAGACCGACGGCTTCTCAGTTACAGTGGGTGACAATATTGTCACAAGGAAAGATGAAATTACATACCTGGGTTCCATCCTAGAGGCTAATCTTTCCTGTGACAAAATGGCATCCAAGGTAATAAAAAAAGTCAACCAACGAACTAGATTCTTGTACCGGATCTCCTCTTTGGTAAACAAGAATACCCTGAAGACTCTGGCAGGAGCACTCATTCAAGGGTACTACGACTATGCTTGCACCTCATGGTACCAAAGCACCTCAAAGGCGCTAAAAACAAGATTACAAACATCACAAAACAAACTGGTCAGACTACTACTTGACCTTACTCCTAGAACCCACCTCACCCCTGCCCACTTTGACTACCTAGGATGGCTTAGAGTAGACGACAGAGTACAGCAACTTGCAATGGGCCTGGTCTACAAGATACACTATACGACTAAGGTACCCATGTACATGTCAAAATACTTCCCAAAGGTCAGTGAATACCACGACCACAACACCAGACTGACCAGAGGAAGCTCAACAAATCATGTTAAACCCAGATTCGGCTCAAACAAGGGACTAAACATGTTTCGCAATTATGCCACATCAATGTGGAACACCCTACCCAAAGCTGTAAAGGAATGTGAATCACTATCCACTTTCAAAACCACTCTAAAAGAGCACCTACGGGAGGCTGCAATTTTAAACTGGCCACCGTAAATGTCCAAACCCCCCCACCCCCTCCTAATAGACAGTCTCCTCCCCACCGTATGTATATATTGATTGGCTATATGTATAGCCTCTTCACCCTGCTCCCCTCTGGGAGAAGGCTGAGGATCCCAAAGGCTGTGAAAGCTCGACACAGACTGAGCTTCTTCCCGTCAGCCGCCAGGCTGATCAATGCCTCAGGTCCCCCCCCCCCCCCCCCCCCCCCTGCCCCCAAGTGACACTGGCACAATGACACTGACTGCACTGCACTAGTCCTTACTGGAACTCTGCACTCTTCACTTTATATATATATATGTATTTAAATTATTAATCCTCCACTGCACTGTTTCTTGTCCCGTGTCTGTGTTGGTGTTGTCGTTTACTGTGAAAAAAGAAAGGAAAAAATGCATACACTGTATTGCTGCAACAATTACCAATGTGTTTTTACACAAATGGCTTAATAAAGGAATCTGAATCTGAATCTGAATATTCTCTCCCCACCGTATGTATATTTCTCTCCCACCCACCCACCCACCCACCCACCCACCCCCTCCTAATGTACAATCTCCTCCCCACCGTATGTATATACTCTCTCCCCACCGTATGTATATTTCTCTCTCACCCACCCACCGCCTCCTAATGTACAGTCTCCTCCCCATCATATGTATATACTCTGTCAGGATCTATGGGTAACAGTACTGTATATTTGCATATCATATATGTCACAAATGTAACAGTACTATGTCATGTATGTCCCTATGCCATAAATGTCATGATGTCATGTATGTTGTGTATGTCATAAATGTCTATATGAATTGAAAATGGGGGACCCTGATGTAAACAAGACACACGTCTTTCCCTGGTCTGCATCCCCTTAACAATTGTATGTATTGAGCCGTACTGTATTGTACCCATTCTGCAATCTGTTAAATAAAGTTTTCATTCATTCATTCATTCATTCATTCATTCATTCATTCATTCATTCATTCATTCATTCATTCATTCATTCATTCATTCATTCATTCATTCACATCTTGAACTGAACTGAAACAGACTACTCCATGAGGAAACCACATTTGACAAAAATAATACACGCACACACACACACACACGCACACACACACACACACACACACACACACACACACACACACACACACACACACACACACACACACACACACACACACACACACACACACACACACACACACACACACACACACACACACGCACGCACACAAGCACACACGCACACACGCACACACGCACACAAGCACACACGCACACACGCACACACGCACGCACCTTTATTCCTAAAAGCGATGCTAATGTGTTTGACATCCAGGCTAATGTTGTCTTTAATTGTGACCTTTTTATTCCTTCTTTTTCACTTTTTTTTCTATCCGTCTGACATTTCTCGCTTCCTGCCTTTCTGTGCGCCTGTCTGCCTTCATGTGTTTGTGTAGGAAGATGACTCCACATGACTCCAGATTAGTCGACATGACTCCAGATTAGTGCACATGACTCCAGATTAGTGCACATGACTCCAGATTAGTCCACATGACTCCAGATTAGTCCACATGACTCCAGATTAGTCCACATGACTCCAGATTAGTGCACATGACTCCAGATTAGTCCACATGACTCCAGATTAGTGCACATGACTCCAGATTAGTGCACATGACTCCAGATTAGTCCACATACTCAAACTCTACTCAAACCTACTCGATATGGATCTACTAAGCTGGTCACTTTCGCATATTTTTGTCGAGGAAGCAGAATAAGGCTGATCCTTTATGCCCACTCGGGACATTCCAATCTGGTTACACCATAGCAGGGACGTGCACAGGACTTTAGAGGGGCAGGTGCTCAAAGGCTGAAAAGGGCACTGGGCCTGTGCTATTTTTGGGGGCCCTTTTTGGGCGGGAGGGGCCTTTTTATGCTTTTTGGGGGGTTTTGGTGATCAAATATTGAATATTGAACTATAATAATCAGTGCAGGAGCTCACTTATCCTTGAAAGACACTTTTATCACTGACTTAAACGGCCCATACATCTCCATAAATGTTCAGGGCGGAGGGAATAAGTGCTTACCCTACAGACCCCAAGTCTGTTAGGACAGCAGACTCGGTGCTCACTGCTCAAAACATACATTTTAAAAATAGCTTTTAAATTAATTATTATCTTTATTTCATTGTCTTGTTTTTCTTTATTTCTATCAATTTTACTTAAATATTTTATTATACTTTGTATTATACATTTTACTCAACCTTAGCCAATCGCGCACTGCCCACTAACCAAGGGAAAAAAGTATTGCTTCTCAGCGCCGCATTTTTTGGCAGTAACAGTAACAGCGTTATTAAGATTGGAAGATTACTGAAAATACTAACGCCTTTAGTTAAGCCGTTATTCATAACGCTGTTATTCCCATTGCTGGATGTCACAGTATGATGTCATAATAGAACATTCTAGAACATTTGTGATGTCACAGTATGATGTCATAATCAAACATTCTAGAACATTTGTGATGTCACAGTATGATGTCATAATAGCACATTTTTGAACATTTGTGATGTCACAGTATGATGTCATAATAGTACATTCTAGAATATTTGTGATGTCACAGTATGATGTCATAATCAAACATTCTAGAACATTTGTGATGTCACAGTATGATGTCATAATAGACATTCTAGAACATTTGTGATGTCACAGTATGATGTCATAATAGTACATTCTAGAACATTTGTGATGTCACAATATGATGTCATAATAGAACATTCTAGAACATTTGTCTACAGTATATATTCAACAATTCTCTCAGAAGATCTCAGATCTCAGAAGACTTGTTTCCGGCTACTTGTCTGTAAGCTTGAATATATTCTGTAGATACCATTTTAAAATCACCACATGGAAAAGGAAACAATGTCCTGTACAATCCATAATGAGCTGCGTCTGGAGGGAAGGTTCTGTGATGTGGTTATTAAAGTCAACAGCACTGAGTTGAATGCCCACAAGGCCCTCCTGTGTGACTGCAGTGACTATTTCAGGTAAGTTTAGCTTGGTTCAGGTTAGGTTTAGCTTGGTTCAATCGCGCACTGCCCACTAACCAAGGGAAAAAAGTATTGCTTCTCAGCGCCGCATTTTTTGGCAGTAACAGTAACAGCGTTATTAAGATTGGAAGAGTAATCCGTTAGATTACTCGTTACTGAAAAAACTAACGCTGTTAGTTACGCTGTTATTTATAACGCTGTTATTCCCATCACTGGATGTCACAGTATGATGTCATAATCAAACATTGTAGAACATTTGTGATGTCACAGTATGATGTCATAATAGAACATTCTAGAACATTTGTGATGTCACAGTATGATGTCATAATCAAACATTCTAGAACATTTGTGATGTCACAGTATGATGTCATAATAGCACATTTTTGAACATTTGTGATGTCACAGTATGATGTCATAATAGTACATTCTAGAACATTTGTGATGTCACAGTATGATGTCATAATAGCACATTCTAGAACATTTGTGATGTCACAGTATGATGTCATAATAGACATTCTTGAACATTTGTGATGTCACAGTATGATGTCATAATAGTACATTTTAGAACATTTGTGATGTCACAATATGATGTCATAATAGAACATTCTAGAACATTTGTGTATAGTATATATTCAACAATTCTCGAGCTGTGGAAAGAGGTGGAAAGCTGTGGAAAGATGGATTTTGAGAGGTGCGCAGAGTGGCGGCGTCTGCGTCCGCCGGAACGGTGCAACGAGGACATGTGCAGGGGTAGTGGTCGGTGGTGGGAGGCGAACAAAGTAGATATGGAGGATCGGAAACAGGGAAGACCTCGCGATTGGTGGCCCCGGCCTGTGAGCGGCTGTCCAGGGTATTGGGAGGATGGTGATGGAAGTAAATGGTGTGATGGAAGTAAATGGTGTGAGAAGGGCGAGGAAGATAGCGAAAGGGAACAGGCAGATATGGAGCTAACGACCGATAACGGAGAGGGAAGTGAGAAGGAGGCCTCGGAGATGGTGGAAGACAAAGGGAAGGAGTCGGATGGTGTAAAGAAGAAGAAGAAGGAAGAGGAAGAACGGGAGAGGGAGGAGGAGGGGTGGGATACGGTGAGGAAGAAGAGGAAGAAGCGGACGGAGAGGAACGACAGCGATGGGGATAGTGAGAGTAGGGGGGAGGAGAGGGGGGGAGAAGGGGGGAAGAGGAAGAAAGGGGGGGACGATAGCTCAAGTGGGCCGGGAGACGAGGGTGCAGGAAAAGATGTGGCAAAAGCGCAAGTGATCCATATAGTGGTCAGGCTTGAGGGGGAGAGGGATGAGAGGAAAGTAGGTAGGCTCGAGTGGCCCAAACTCATTGCCGAGCAATTAGGAGAGGTAAAGTACGTGAACGTTTTGTGGGATGGGAATCTGGCCGTAGGGTGTGGTAGTGAGGGGCAGGTGGAGGTGGCTAGGCAGATGCAGAGCATTGGGGGGGTGGGTATAAGTAAGGTGGCGAGAGTAGGGGAGAAGAGGGGGGGGGGATGTAAGGGGGTGATAGTTGGGGTACCGGTCGAGGTTACAGTAGAGCAGCTGGTGGAAGAGCTAAAGGAGGACAGGCGTAATGGCATAGTTAAGAGTGCAGCAAGGATGAAGAGGGGAGCGGAGAGGGCAGTGACGGGGACGGTAGTGATTACGTTTGAGGGTGGGGTTGTTCCTAGCGAGGTATTAGTAGGGCGTAGGATGTATAGGGTTAGGGAATTTGTTCATAATCCTCTTAGGTGCTATAGGTGCCAGGGGTTTGGCCATATAGCTACCACGTGTATGAAGGGGATGAGGTGCGCTAGGTGTGGCGGGGAACATGAATATGGGAAATGTGGAGAGGGAGTGAAGCCGAGGTGCTGTAGTTGTGGTGGGGAGCACAGTGTAGCGTTTCGGGGGTGCGAGGTGATGATGAAGCAGGTCGCGGATCGGAGAGAGAGAAGGGAGGGTAAGTTGACGTATGCTGGGGCGGTTAGCAGGGCAGGACAGGGGAGCCAAGAAAGGGTGCAGGGGGTTGAAGGAGGGCATTTGGCAGTGAGGGTAGAGCAGGTGGAAAGAGACAGGGGAAGGGAGGAGAAATTAGGTATTGTGGCCTTCGTGGCAGGGGTAGTTACTGGTATGGCAGAGGTTACGGGTAGAACAGAGATGGTGAAGATGATTGTTAGGATAGCGGTTCAACATCTGGGATTGGAAGGTCTGGACTGGAGGGAGGTGTGTGAAGAGTTGGCTGAGGGGGCTGCGAGGGACAGGGCTGCGAGGGACAAAGCGGCCCAGGATAAGATAGCAGGGGGCAAGGAGGGTCCCGCGGAGGGGGGCTCAGACAGGAAGTAGCAGCAGTAGAGGCACTCCAATGGACAATGTAGTTGATGACGGGGTCCAGTAGAAGAAGAAAAAGAAGGTGAAGAAGGAGAAGAAGGAGAAGAAGAAGAGCCCATAAAAAGAATTGCGGAGGGCAGTAATACGCCTCGATGCGTCTACTCTGCCGGAAATTCAAATAAGAAGAAGAAGAAGAAGACGGGGTCCAGTAGAAGGAGAAAAAGACGGTGAAGAAGGAGAAGAAGGAGAAGAAGAGCCCATAAAAAGAATTGCGGAGGGCAGTAATACGCCACGATGCGTCTACACTGCCGGAAATTCAAATAAGAAGAAGAAGAAGTTCTCAGATCTCAGAAGACTTGTTTCCGACTACTTGTCTGTAAGCTTGAATATATTCTGTAGATACCATTTTAAAATCACCACATGGAAAAGGAAACAATGTCCTGTACAATCCTTAATGAGCTGCGTCTGGAGGGAAGGTTCTGTGATGTGGTTATTAAAGTCAACAGCACTGAGTTGAATGCCCACAAGGCCCTCCTGTGTGACTGCAGTGACTATTTCAGGTAAGTTTAGCTTGGTTCAGGTTAGCTTGGTTCAGGTTAGTTTGGTTCAGCTTAGCTTGGTTCAGGTTAGCTTGGTTCAGGTTAGCTTGGTTAGTAAACAGATACCATACTGTACTTTTACTGTAAACAGATACTATGCTGTACTTCTACTGTAAACAGATACTATACTGTACATCTATTGTAAAAATATACTATACTGTACTTCTACTGTAAAATGATACTATACTGTACTTTTACTGTAACCAGATACTATACTGTACTTCTACTGTAAACAGATACTATACTGTACGTATACTGTAAAAATATACTATACTGTACTTCTACTGTAAACCGATACTATACTGTACTTCTACTGTAAACAGATACTATACTGTAAAAAATATACTATACTGTACTTCTACTGTAAACAGATACCATACTGTACTTCTACTGTAAAATGATACTATACTGTATTCTACTGTAAACAGATACTATACTGTACTTCTACTGTAAACAGATACTATACTGTACTTCTACTGTAAACAGATACTATACTTCTACTGTGCTAAGACCCTATACTTCTAAAGTGAAAATATATGACTACACAGGACAGAATGTTGCTTACGGTTTCAGATATCTCTATACTCTGCGTCCCACAGAGCCCTCTTCACTCGCTGGAGCGACTCAGAGAAACCAGTCTACACTATCCCTGGGGTGTCCCCGGGTATGATGCAGCTCATCATAGAGTACTCCTACACATGCTTTGTGCCGGTGACAGCAGAGAACGTGGAAGAGCTTCTGGTGGCTGCAGACCAGCTTCGCGTCACTGGCATAGTAGGAGCGTGCTCTGACTTCCTAGAAGGCCAGCTGTCTCTGGAAAACTGTGTCGGCCTCTGGAGGTTGGTGGACATCTACTGCTGCCCTGACCTGAGGCGCAAGGCCCATCTCTTCATCGTGTGCCACTTTGAGGAGATGTTGCACGTCTCACAGGAGTTTGTGGAGCTGTCCCCGCAGCAACTGGTGGACATCATCGAGAGGGATGATCTGAACGTGAAGAGCGAGGAGACGGTGTTCGAGGCCGTCCTCCGTTGGATCGACCACTCCCGTGAGGAGCGTAAAACACACATCCCTTTGCTGCTGCCCAAGGTAACTAATTGTATTACTGTGCATTACATTAAAACAACACTAGGTTCCCTAGTACGGTGGTTCTCAAACATTTGGGTCCAAACTGTTCCCTAGCAACAGAAACCGTCTACAACCGATGTCTAAGTTGTACCCGCTGTCTGCTTGTCTCTTCCCAGGTTCGCATGGGCTTGATGAGGCCTGACTACTTCAGGAGAAACGTCCAGAACAACCCTGTGGTGAGGGACAGCCACGACTGTAGGCCCCTCATCCTCAGCGTCCTGAACCCACTTGGCTCCGACAGGCTCCCAAACCCCCTTACCCGCCCACGCCTGCCCCAGGAGGTCCTATTGGCCATCGGAGGCTGGGGTGGCGGCATCCTGACCATGGAGGCTTACGATATCCGAGCCGGTGGATGGATGGACTTGAGCGTTGAGGGGGAGAGTCCCCGGTGGTACCACGGCACCGCTTATCTCCACGGTCTGGTCTACTGCCTCGGCGGCTGGGACGGCATAGAGCGGGACGGCAGACAGACTCTCAACAGTGTGCGCAGGTTCAACCCCGTCACTCGCAGCTGGCTGCAGGCGGCTCCCATGCACTCACGCCGCTGTCGCCTCAGCGTGGTCGCGTTGGACGGCTGTATCTACGCCATGGGAGGGGAAGACGGACGCGTGGTACTGAACACCGCCGAACGCTACGCGCCTGAAACCAACCAGTGGACAGTGATCTCACCCATGCTGGAGCGCAGGGGGGGCGCCGGGGCAGCAGCCCTCCAGGGCAAGGTGGGTGGAACTGAGGGACACATGGTGCTAGATGAACACAAGGAACGTTAGATCAGAAATCATAAATGTCTTTATTGCCAAGTAAGCTTGCACATACAAAAGATGTGTCTGGGTCCTTTGGTGCATCAAAATTAACAGACAATTAAAGTAGAATGAAATCAAATGGAATATATAAACAAAATTAGAATATTCTTTCTTATTACAGGTTTACATCTGTGGTGGCTGCTTAGTGCTCACAGCTGAGTGCTACAGCCCAGACACCGACCAGTGGACTCTGATCGCCCCCATGAGCAGCAGGCGTTTGGGACTGGGAGTCGCTGCATACGGAGGAAGAGTCTATGCGGTAGGTGCACACAGAGACAAATGCTTTATACTAGATATTTGTAGATATGTATCATTTGACTTTCAATGCCTCTGTGATGCCCTAATTTCCCTAAATGGATGAATACAGTGTCTGCCTGCCATAACCACAGACTAAAACATTCCTCTCATGTGTCCTGTCCTCAGGTGGGAGGGTGGTACGATGGACACACCCTGCGTAGTGCAGAGGCCTACAGCCCCTTGACTGACTCCTGGAGGGCCCTGCCCAACATCCTCACCCCCCGCTGGCGCTTTGGCATCGCGGTGCTGGACGACCTGCTCTTCGTGGTCGGAGGCCTCAATGGCTTCAGAACCATCTCCAACGTGGAGCGCTACGACCAGAGCAGCGACAAGTGGACTGTAGTCGAGGACATGAAGATCCAGCGCAGAATCCTAAGCTGCTGCATAATGCATGGTCTGCCATTTTACATGAGCCAGTACGCTGCTCCCCGTGGAGGAGGAGGAGGAGGTGGAGGAGGAGGAGGAGGAGGAGCAGGAGGAGGAGAGGAGGAAGAGGAGGAAGATGAGGAAGAGTAGGAGGAGGAGGAGGATTAGGAGGAGGAGGAGGAAGAAGAGGAAGAGGAGGAGGAAGAGGAGGAGGAGGCAGCAGGGGATCCATCTAAGAACCTTAAACATTTATTAGACCTAAAGAAATCCTAGGAAATTAATAAATTACTATCAGCCAAAGGTGGTGCATTTCTTTCTTCTAGTAATTCAGACAATATCGGTTTTTAGTTTGTGTAATGTAATGTAATATCTGTTTTTAGTTTGTGTAATGTAATGTAATATCTGTTTTTAGTTTGTGTAATGTAATGTAATATCTGTTTTTAGTTTGTGTAATGTAATGTAATATCTGTTTTTAGTTTGTGTAATGTAATGTGATATCTGTTTTTAGTTTGTGTAATGCACATAATATGGGAACTTTTATCCATATGCTAGCCCGGCATAGTTCTGACAGCTGTCACTTGTGCTACTGCGAAATAAATGACACACGGCTTTGTGTTGTCAACCGATAGAAATTGTGCGTTTCTCTATTCCGATGATTTCTACAATATAATATATATATATAAATAACTGTCTTTTACTAGTACCTTACTACTATGTACTATGTTACTATCCGTATACTACCTACCATGCTAATATGTCTATTATACTATGCACTCAGGGTGTAACACTCAAGTTCAACACTATTTGACGAACAATGCCAGTGACCATAAGCTGCCAGAGATGTACATCTCCTGCTGACCAGAAAACCACACACTTTTCTGATAGTGGGTTGCCTGGACACTCAGTCATTTAAAATGTATATGCGAAAGTTTTGTTTTCACTTCTAATTTGAAGATAAGGATCTATAGAACAATTTTGGCTTGAGTGTCAAGGAACCAGTTGAATTTAATAAAAATGTATCCAAAATAGCCACAATCGAAATCATGAATTCTTTAAAAACGTCTTAATGTTCACACAATTGCTGTGTAATATAATTTTGTATTGCTATTTTAAGTTAATACTGTGTGAGGAATCAACTGGAGTTCAAATATTGATGTTTTGAATATTCTGGTATGGCAAAAATCAAAGATGGCTGTAATGTCTGTATTTATTTCGATTTACGCTTCATACCTTTTATTCTATTGAACCTAGAATGGTGATGTTGGTGCCTGTACCTAGGTTTTCATGAATGAGTAATTGAATACAAATAAAATAAACATGATTGGAGCATACAGTATCTTATATGATATTTCACTCAATGAGACAATAAATATGTGGAGAACTCGAGTTACATATGAGAACTGTAAACAACAGTTGATTGTGAAGAACAAACGATGATTGTGAAGAAGGTCCTCATCACAAGAAAGGATCTGCATCTCAGCACCAATGTCAACGCCATGCCAAAGACCTGATGGAGGTGTTGCTGAGCAATGGGAATCCCTTTGAGGAGGGCAGTAAAGACCTGGTTACATTAGACAATAATGTCACTGACCAGGAAGTGAGACAGAACCCTGGTGGTCAGACACACGTTTAAATACATTATTGAAATGACGTACATTTTTGTGTTCTTTATTTTGCATTATTTTTTTGCGTTATTTTTTTGTTCGTTTTCGTTTTAGTTTGTTCGTTTTTTTTTTTTTTTTTTTTCACTTTAGATAGTAAATTCTTTTGTTCGATTTTTTTCTTTTTTTTTGCGTTATCGTTTTAGTTCGTTCTTTTCTTTGCGTTTTTTTTTAGTTCTTTCTTTTTTTTGTGTTTTCGTTTTTGCGTTCTTTTTTTGCGTTCGTTTTTTTGTGTTCTTTTTTTGTGAGAGGAGTAAAGAAGAGAGCGAGGGGAGAGCGAGGGAGAGGAGTAAGGAGGAGAGCGAGGGGAGAGCGAGGGAGAGGAGTAAGGAGGAGAGCGAGGGGAGAGTGAGGGAGAGGAGTAAAGAAGAGAGCGAGGGGAGAGCGAGGGAGAGGAGTAAAGAAGAGAGAGAGGGGAGAGCGAGGGAGAGGAGTAAGGAAGAGAGCGAGGGGAGAGCGAGGGAGAGGAGTAAAGAAGAGAGAGAGGGGAGAGCAAGGGAGAGGAGTAAAGAAGAGAGAGAGGGGAGAGCGAGGGAGAGGAGTAAGGAAGAGAGCGAGGGGAGAGCGAGGGAGAGGAGTAAGGAGGAGAGCGAGGGGAGAGCGAGGGAGATGAGTAAGGAGGAGAGCGAGGGGAGAGCGAGGGAGATGAGTAAGGAGGAGACATCCAGATATGACAGAAAGGATAACCAAAATATGCCCAAAAGGGGAGAAATGAATAAACAAGCTATTATTGTTATTGTTATTGTTATGTCTTAACTGGAGTGGGAAATAACCTTGCTATACGGCTCACACTAGAACTGAAAAAGTTAGGCCAAAAGTCATCTTCTCCCCACACCTTGGTCGTTGTTAAAGAGACAGTCGAATATGTATGATAGAATATATATTTCAACACAGATCTATAATGACATGATAATATTGCCATGACAGTATGTATGTAAACGTATCCACTCTCTCCTTTCTAAGCATCAGTCATCCTACTGCCTCAGCATGCTCTCTCTGTCTCTCTCTCTCTCTGTCTCTCTCTCTGTCTCTCTGTCTCTCTCTCTCTGTCTCTCTGTCTCTCTGTCTCTCTCTCTTTCTTGCACACTCTCTCTCTCCCTCTCTCTCTCTCTCTCTCTCTCTCTCTCTCTCTCTCTCTCTCTCTCTCTCTCTCTCTCTCTCTCTCTCTCTCTCTGTCTCTCTGTCTCTGTCTCTCTGTCTCTCTCTCTCTCTCTGTCTCTCTCTCTCTGTCTCTCTGTCTCTCTGTCTCTGTCTCTCTGTCTCTCTATCAATTCAATTCAATTCAATTCAAATGGCTTTATTGGCATGACGTACTTCTACATGTTGCCAACGCAATATTAAACATAAACATGGATTACAAACAGATATAAGTACATACAAAATATCATCGTAAAATAAAACATCAAGTATTACGGCGTAAACATGTCAGGTGACTGTCACTCACTGTCCCTCAGTTTGTGGCAGGCAGCAACATAGGCTGCTGCTAGCTCACAGCTTGTTGAGTCCTCCCCTAGTAGGACTGGTAGTTTTTCTGTATCTGGTAGTGCGAGAAAGCCTTTTTTTATTAATTCAAATTTTTTAAAATGCGTTTCTCTAATATATTTATATTTTTAACATTTGGTAAGGAAGTGCCACTCAGTTTCAGGCTCACTGAGGGTGCAATGACAGCACAGCCTTTGCTCTGCAGGAAGCCA
>NW_028172184.1:20000-102500 GCF_963971535.1 Notolepis coatsorum
ACATAGAACCAGGAGAGACACATAGAACCAGGAGAGACACATAGAACCAGGAGAGACACATAGAACCAGGAGAGACACAGAGAACCAGGAGAGACACATAGAACCAGACACATAGAACCAGGAGAGACACATAGAACCAGGAGAGACACATAGAACCAGGAGAGACACATAGAACCAGGAGAGACACGTAGAACCAGGAGAGACACATAGAACCAGGAGAGACACAGAGAACCAGGAGAGACACATAGAACCAGACACATAGAACCAGGAGAGACACATAGAACCAGGAGAGACACATAGAACCAGGAGAGACACATAGAACCAGGAGAGACACATATAACCAGGAGAGACACAGATAACCAGGAGAGACACATAGAACCAGGAGAGAACCATAGAACCAGGAGAGACACATAGAACCAGGAGAGACACAGAGAACCAGGAGAGACACAGAGAACCATGAGAGACACATATAACCAGGAGAGACACATAGAACCAGGAGAGACACATAGAACCAGGAGAGACACATAGAACCAGGAGAGACACAGAGAACCAGGAGAGACACATAGAACCAGACACATAGAACCAGGAGAGACACATAGAACCAGGCAAGACACATAGAACCAGGAGAGACACATAGAACCAGGAGAGACACGTAGAACCAGGAGAGACACATAGAACCAGGAGAGACACAGAGAACCAGGAGAGACACATAGAACCAGACACATCGAACCAGGAGAGACACATAGAACCAGGAGAGACACATAGAACCAGGAGAGACACATAGAACCAGGAGAGACACATATAACCAGGAGAGACACATAGAACCAGGAGAGACACAGAGAACCAGGAGAGACACATAGAACCAGGAGAGACACATAGAACCAGGAGAGACACAGAGAACCAGGAGAGACACAGAGAACCAGGAGAGACACATAGAACCAGGAGAGACACATAGAACCAGGAGAGACACAGAGAACCAGGAGAGACACATAGAACCAGGAGAGACACGTAGAACCAGGAGAGACACATAGAACCAGGAGAGACACAGAGAACCAGGAGAGACACATAGAACCAGACACATAGAACCAGGAGAGACACATAGAACCAGGAGAGACACATAGAACCAGGAGAGACACATAGAACCAGGAGAGACACATATAACCAGGAGAGACACAGATAACCAGGAGAGACACATAGAACCAGGAGAGAACCATAGAACCAGGAGAGACACATAGAACCAGGAGAGACACAGATAACCAGGAGAGACACAGAGAACCAGGAGAGACACATAGAACCAGGAGAGACACATAGAACCAGGAGAGACACATAGAACCAGGAGAGACACATAGAACCAGGAGAGACACAGAGAACCAGGAGAGACACATAGAACCAGACACATAGAACCAGGAGAGACACATAGAACCAGGCGAGACACATAGAACCAGGAGAGACACATAGAACCAGGAGAGACACGTAGAACCAGGAGAGACACATAGAACCAGGATAGACACAGAGAACCAGGAGAGACACATAGAACCAGACACATAGAACCAGGAGAGACACATAGAACCAGGAGAGACACATAGAACCAGGAGAGACACATATAACCAGGAGAGACACATAGAACCAGGAGAGACACATAGAACCAGGAGAGACACAGAGAACCAGGAGAGACACATAGAACCAGGAGAGACACATAGAACCAGGAGAGACACAGAGAACCAGGAGAGACACAGAGAACCAGGAGAGACACATAGAACCAGGAGAGACACATAGAACCAGGAGAGACACAGAGAACCAGGAGAGACACATAGAACCAGGAGAGACACAGAGAACCAGGAGAGACACATAGAACCAGGAGAGACACATAGAACCAGGAGAGACACATAGAACCAGGAGAGACACAGAGAACCAGGAGAGACACAGAGAACCAGGAGAGACACAGAGAACCAGGAGAGACACATAGAACCAGGAGAGACACAGAGAACCAGGAGAGAACCATAGAACCAGGAGAGACGCATAGAACCAGGAGAGACACATAGAACCAGAAGAGACACATAGAACCAGGAGAGACACATAGAACCAGGAGAGACACATAGAACCAGGAGAGACACATATAACCAGGAGAGACGCATAGAACCAGGAGAGACACATAGAACCAGGAGAGACACATAGAACCAGGAGAGACACATAGAACCAGGAGAGACACATAGAACCAGGAGAGACACATAGAACCAGGAGAGACACATAGAACCAGGAGAGACACATAGAACCAGGAGAGACACATAGAACCAGGAGAGACACATAGAACCAGACACATAGAACCAGGAGAGACACATAGAACCAGGAGAGACGCAGAGAACCAGGAGAGACACAGAGAACCAGGAGAGACACATAGAACCAGGAGAGACACATATAACCAGGAGAGACACATAGAACCAGGAGAGACACAGATAACCAGGAGAGACACATAGAACCAGGAGAGACACATAGAACCAGGAGAGACACATAGAACCAGGAGAGACACAGATAACCAGGAGAGACACATAGAACCAGGAGAGACGCAGAGAACCAGGAGAGACACATAGAACCAGGAGAGACACATAGAACCAGGAGAGACACATAGAACCAGGAGAGACACATAGAACCAGGAGAGACACATAGAACCAGGAGAGACACATAGAACCAGGAGAGACACATAGAACCAGGAGAGACACAGAGAACCAGGAGAGACACATAGAACCAGGAGAGACACATAGAACCAGGAGAGACACAGAGAACCAGGAGAGACACAGAGAACCAGGAGAGACACATAGAACCAGGAGAGACACATAGAACCAGGAGAGACACAGAGAACCAGGAGAGACGCAGAGAACCAGGAGAGACACATAGAACCAGGAGAGACACATAGAACCAGGAGAGACACATAGAACCAGGAGAGACACAGAGAACCAGGAGAGACGCAGAGAACCAGGAGAGACACATAGAACCAGGAGAGACACATATAACCAGGAGAGACACATAGAACCAGGAGAGACACAGAGAACCAGGATAGACGCAGAGAACCAGGAGAGACACATAGAACCAGGAGAGACACATAGAACCAGGAGAGACACATAGAACCAGGAGAGACACATAGAACCAGGAGAGACACAGATAACCAGGAGAGACACAGAGAACCAGGAGAGACACATAGAACCAGGAGAGACACATAGAACCAGGAGAGACACAGAGAACCAGGAGAGACACATATAACCAGGATAGACACATAGAACCAGGAGAGACACATAGAACCAGGAGAGACGCATAGAACCAGGAGAGACACATAGAACCAGGAGAGACACATAGAACCAGGAGAGACACATAGAACCAGGAGAGACACATAGAACCAGGAGAGACACATAGAACCAGGAGAGACACAGAGAACCAGGAGAGACACAGAGAACCAGGAGAGACACATAGAACCAGGAGAGACACAGAGAACCAGGAGAGACACATAGAACCAGGAGAGACACATAGAACCAGGAGAGACACAGAGAACCAGGAGAGACACATAGAACCAGGAGAGACGCAGAGAACCAGGAGATACACAGAGAACCAGGAGAGACACATAGAACCAGGAGAGACACATATAACCAGGAGAGATACATAGAACCAGGAGAGACACAGAGAACCAGGAGAGACGCATAGAACCAGGAGAGACACATAGAACCAGGAGAGACACATAGAACCAGGAGAGACACAGAGAACCAGGAGAGACACATAGAACCAGGAGAGACACATAGAACCAGGAGAGACACAGAGAACCAGGAGAGACACATAGAACCAGGAGAGACACATAGAACCAGGAGAGACACAGAGAACCAGGAGAGACACATAGAACCAGGAGAGACACATAGAACCAGGAGAGACACAGAGAACCAGGAGAGACACATAGAACCAGGAGAGACACATAGAACCAGGAGAGACACAGAGAACCAGGAGAGACACATAGAACCAGGAGAGACACATAGAACCAGGAGAGACACAGATAACCAGGATAGACACATAGAACCAGACGCATAGAACCAGGAGAGACACATAGAACCAGGAGAGACACATAGAACCAGACGCATAGAACCAGGAGAGACACATAGAACCAGGAGAGACACATAGAACCAGGAGAGACACATATAACCAGGAGAGACACAGAGAACCAGGAGAGACACATAGAACCAGGAGAGACACATAGAACCAGGAGAGACACAGATAACCAGGAGAGACACATAGAACCAGGAGAGACACATAGAACCAGGAGAGACACATAGAACCAGACGCATAGAACCAGGAGAGACACATAGAACCAGGAGAGACACATAGAACCAGGAGAGACACATAGAACCAGGAGAGACACAGAGAACCAGGAGAGACACATAGAACCAGGAGAGACACAGAGAACCAGGAGAGACACAGAGAACCAGGAGAGACACAGAGAACCAGGAGAGACACATAGAACCAGGAGAGACACATAGAACCAGGAGAGACACAGAGAACCAGGAGAGACACATAGAACCAGACGCATATAACCAGGAGAGACACATAGAACCAGGAGAGACACATAGAACCAGACGCATAGAACCAGGAGAGACACATAGAACCAGGAGAGACACATATAACCAGGAGAGACACATATAACCAGGAGAGACACATATAACCAGGAGAGACACATAGAACCAGGAGAGACACATAGAACCAGGAGAGACGCAGAGAACCAGGAGAGACACAGAGAACCAGGAGAGACACATAGAACCAGGAGAGACACATAGAACCAGGAGAGACACATATAACCAGGAGAGACACATAGAACCAGGAGAGACACTGAGAACCAGGAGAGACACATAGAACCAGGAGAGACGCATAGAACCAGGAGAGACACATAGAACCAGGAGAGACACTGAGAACCAGGAGAGACACATAGAACCAGGAGAGACGCATAGAACCAGGAGAGACACATAGAACCAGGAGAGACACATAGAACCAGGAGAGACACATAGAACCAGGAGAGACACATAGAACCAGGAGAGACACAGAGAACCAGGAGAGACACAGAGAACCAGGAGAGACACATAGAACCAGGAGAGACACAGAGAACCAGGAGAGACACATAGAACCAGGAGAGACACATAGAACCAGGAGAGACGCAGAGAACCAGGAGAGACACATAGAACCAGGAGAGACACAGAGAACCAGGAGAGACACAGAGAACCAGGAGAGACACAGAGAACCAGGAGAGACACAGAGAACCAGGAGAGACACATAGAACCAGGAGAGACACATAGAACCAGGAGAGACACAGATAACCAGGAGAGACACATAGAACCAGGAGAGACACATAGAACCAGGAGAGACGCAGAGAACCAGGAGAGACACATAGAACCATGAGAGACACATAGAACCAGGAGAGACACATAGAACCAGGAGAGACACATAGAACCATGAGAGACACATAGAACCAGGAGAGACACATAGAACCATGAGAGACACATAGAACCAGGAGAGACACATAGAACCAGGAGAGACACATAGAACCAGAGGCATAGAACCAGGAGAGACACATAGAACCAGGAGAGACACATATAACCAGGAGAGACACAGAGAACCAGGAGAGACACATAGAACCAGGAGAGACACATAGAACCAGGAGAGACACATATAACCAGGAGAGACACATAGAACCAGGAGAGACACATATAACCAGGAGAGACACATAGAACCAGGAGAGACACATAGAACCAGGAGAGACACATAGAACCAGGAGAGACGCAGATAACCAGGAGAGACACATAGAACCAGGAGAGACACATAGAACCAGGAGAGACACAGAGAACCAGGAGAGACACATAGAACCAGGAGAGACGCAGATAACCAGGAGAGACACATAGAACCAGGAGAGACACATATAACCAGGAGAGACACATAGAACCAGGAGAGACACATATAACCAGGAGAGACACATAGAACCAGGAGAGACGCATATAACCAGGAGAGACACATAGAACCAGGAGAGACACAGAGAACCAGGAGAGACGCATAGAACCAGGAGAGACACATAGAACCAGGAGAGACACATAAAACCAGGAGAGACACATAGAACCAGGAGAGACACAGAGAACCAGGAGAGACACATAGAACCAGGAGAGACACATAGAACCATGAGAGACACATAGAACCAGACACATAGAACCAGGAGAGACACAGAGAACCAGGAGAGACACAGAGAACCAGGAGAGAACCATAGAACCAGGAGAGACACATAGAACCAGGAGAGACACAGAGAACCAGGAGAGACACAGAGAACCAGGAGAGACACATAGAACCAGGAGAGACACATAGAACCAGGAGAGACACAGAGAACCAGGAGAGACACTGAGAACCAGGAGAGACACATAGAACCAGGAGAGACACATAGAACCAGGAGAGACACATATAACCAGGAGAGACACATAGAACCAGGAGAGACACATATAACCAGGAGAGACACATAGAACCAGGAGAGACACATAGAACCAGGAGAGACACATAGAACCAGGAGAGACACATAGAACCAGGAGAGACACTGAGAACCAGGAGAGACACATAGAACCAGGAGAGACACATAGAACCAGGAGAGACACATAGAACCAGGAGAGACACATAGAACCAGGAGAGACACATATAACCAGGAGAGACACATAGAACCAGGAGAGACACATATAACCAGGAGATACACATAGAACCAGGAGAGACACAGAGAACCAGGAGAGACACATAGAACCAGGAGAGACACATAGAACCAGGAGAGACACAGAGAACCAGGAGAGACATATAGAACCAGGAGAGACACAGATAACCAGGAGAGACACATAGAACCAGGAGAGACACATAGAACCAGGAGAGACACATAGAACCAGGAGAGACACAGAGAACCAGGAGAGACACATAGAACCAGGAGAGACACAGAGAACCAGGAGAGACACAGATAACCAGGAGAGACACATAGAACCAGGAGAGACACATATAACCAGGAGAGACACAGAGAACCAGGAGAGACATATAGAACCATGAGAGACACATAGAACCAGGAGAGACACATAGAACCAGGAGAGACACTGATAACCAGGAGAGACGCATAGAACCAGGAGAGACACATAGAACCAGGAGATACACATAGAACCAGGAGAGACACATAGAACCAGGAGAGACACATAGAACCAGGAGAGACACATAGAACCAGGAGAGACACATAGAACCAGGAGAGACACAGATAACCAGGAGAGACGTAGAGAACCAGGAGAGACACATAGAACCATGAGAGACACATAGAACCAGGAGAGACACATAGAACCAGGAGAGACACAGAGAACCAGGAGAGACACAGAGAACCAGGAGAGACACATAGAACCAGGAGAGACACATAGAACCAGGAGAGACACAGAAAACCAGGAGAGACACATAGAACCAGGAGAGACACAGAGAACCAGGAGAGACACATAGAACCAGGAGAGACACAGAGAACCAGGATAGACACATAGAACCAGACGCATAGAACCAGGAGAGACACATAGAACCAGGAGAGACACATAGAACCAGGAGAGACACAGAGAACCAGGAGAGACACATAGAACCAGGAGAGACACATAGAACCAGGAGAGACACATAGAACCAGGAGAGACACATAGAACCAGGAGAGACACAGAGAACCAGGAGAGACACATAGAACCAGGAGAGACACAGAGAACCAGGAGAGACACAGAGAACCAGGAGAGACACATAGAACCAGACGCATAGAACCAGGAGAGACACATAGAACCAGGAGAGACACATAGAACCAGGAGAGACACAGAGAACCAGGAGAGACACAGAGAACCAGGAGAGACACATAGAACCAGACGCATAGAACCAGGAGAGACACATAGAACCAGGAGAGACACATAGAACCAGGAGAGACACATATAACCAGGAGAGACACAGAGAACCAGGAGAGACACATAGAACCAGACGCATAGAACCATGAGAGACACATAGAACCAGGAGAGACACATAGAACCAGGAGAGACACAAAGAACCAGGAGAGACACATAGAACCAGGAGAGACACAGAGAACCAGGAGAGACACATAGAACCAGGAGAGACACATAGAACCAGGAGAGACACATAGAACCAGGAGAGACACAGAGAACCAGGAGAGACACATAGAACCAGACACATAGAACCATGAGAGACACATAGAACCAGGAGAGACACATAGAACCAGACACATAGAACCAGGAGAGACACAGAGAACCAGGAGAGAATCATAGAACCAGGAGAGACACATAGAACCAGGAGAGACACAGAGAACCAGACACATAGAACCAGGAGAGACACAGAGAACCAGGAGAGACACAGAGAACCAGGAGAGACACATATAACCAGGAGAGACACAGAGAACCAGGAGAGACACATAGAACCAGACGCATAGAACCAGGAGAGACACATAGAACCAGGAGAGACACATAGAACCAGACGCATAGAACCAGGAGAGACACATAGAACCAGGAGAGACACATAGAACCAGGAGAGACACATATAACCAGGAGAGACACATAGAACCAGGAGAGACACATATAACCAGGAGATACACATAGAACCAGGAGAGACACAGAGAACCAGGAGAGACACATAGAACCAGGAGAGACACATAGAACCAGGAGAGACACAGAGAACCAGGAGAGACATATAGAACCAGGAGAGACACAGATAACCAGGAGAGACACATAGAACCAGGAGAGACACATAGAACCAGGAGAGACACATAGAACCAGGAGAGACACAGAGAACCAGGAGAGACACATAGAACCAGGAGAGACACAGAGAACCAGGAGAGACACAGATAACCAGGAGAGACACATAGAACCAGGAGAGACACATAGAACCAGGAGAGACACAGAGAACCAGGAGAGACATATAGAACCATGAGAGACACATAGAACCAGGAGAGACACATAGAACCAGGAGAGACACTGAGAACCAGGAGAGACGCATAGAACCAGGAGAGACACATAGAACCAGGAGATACACATAGAACCAGGAGAGACACATAGAACCAGGAGAGACACATAGAACCAGGAGAGACACATAGAACCAGGAGAGACACATAGAACCAGGAGAGACACAGATAACCAGGAGAGACGTAGAGAACCAGGAGAGACACATAGAACCATGAGAGACACATAGAACCAGGAGAGACACATAGAACCAGGAGAGACACAGAGAACCAGGAGAGACACAGAGAACCAGGAGATACACATAGAACCAGGAGAGACACATAGAACCAGGAGAGACACAGAAAACCAGGAGAGACACATAGAACCAGGAGAGACACAGAGAACCAGGAGAGACACATAGAACCAGGAGAGACACAGAGAACCAGGATAGACACATAGAACCAGACGCATAGAACCAGGAGAGACACATAGAACCAGGAGAGACACATAGAACCAGGAGAGACACAGAGAACCAGGAGAGACACATAGAACCAGGAGAGACACATAGAACCAGGAGAGACACATAGAACCAGGAGAGACACATAGAACCAGGAGAGACACAGAGAACCAGGAGAGACACATAGAACCAGGAGAGACACAGAGAACCAGGAGAGACACAGAGAACCAGGAGAGACACATAGAACCAGACGCATAGAACCAGGAGAGACACATAGAACCAGGAGAGACACATAGAACCAGGAGAGACACAGAGAACCAGGGGTGACACAGAGAACCAGGAGAGACACATAGAACCAGACGCATAGAACCAGGAGAGACACATAGAACCAGGAGAGACACATAGAACCAGGAGAGACACATAGAACCAGGAGAGACACAGAGAACCAGGAGAGACACATAGAACCAGACGCATAGAACCATGAGAGACACATAGAACCAGGAGAGACACATAGAACCAGGAGAGACACATAGAACCAGGAGAGACACATAGAACCAGGAGAGACACAGAGAACCAGGAGAGACACATAGAACCAGGAGAGACACATAGAACCAGGAGAGACACATAGAACCAGGAGAGACACAGAGAACCAGGAGAGACACATAGAACCAGACACATAGAACCATGAGAGACACATAGAACCAGGAGAGACACATATAACCAGACACATAGAACCAGGAGAGACACAGAGAACCAGGAGAGAATAATAGAACCAGGAGAGACACATAGAACCAGGAGAGACACAGAGAACCAGGAGAGACACAGAGAACCAGGAGAGACACATAGAACCAGGAGAGACACATAGAACCAGGAGAGACACAGAAAACCAGGAGAGACACATAGAACCAGGAGAGACACAGAGAACCAGGAGAGACACATAGAACCAGGAGAGACACAGAGAACCAGGATAGACACATAGAACCAGACGCATAGAACCAGGAGAGACACATAGAACCAGGAGAGACACAGAGAACCAGGAGAGACACATAGAACCAGGAGAGACACATAGAACCAGGAGAGACACAGAGAACCAGGAGAGACACATAGAACCAGGAGAGACACATAGAACCAGGAGAGACACATAGAACCAGACGCATAGAACCAGGAGAGACACATAGAACCAGGAGAGACACATAGAACCAGGAGAGACACATAGAACCAGGAGAGACACAGAGAACCAGGAGAGACACATAGAACCAGGAGAGACACAGAGAACCAGGAGAGACACAGAGAACCAGGAGAGACACAGAGAACCAGGAGAGACACATAGAACCAGGAGAGACACATAGAACCAGGAGAGACACAGAGAACCAGGAGAGACACATAGAACCAGACGCATATAACCAGGAGAGACACATAGAACCAGGAGAGACACATAGAACCAGACGCATAGAACCAGGAGAGACACATAGAACCAGGAGAGACACATAGAACCAGGAGAGACACATATAACCAGGAGAGACACATAGAACCAGGAGAGACACATAGAACCAGGAGAGACACATAGAACCAGGAGAGACGCAGAGAACCAGGAGAGACACAGAGAACCAGGAGAGACACATAGAACCAGGAGAGACACATAGAACCAGGAGAGACACATATAACCAGGAGAGACACATAGAACCAGGAGAGACACTGAGAACCAGGAGAGACACATAGAACCAGGAGAGACGCATAGAACCAGGAGAGACACATAGAACCAGGAGAGACACTGAGAACCAGGAGAGACACATAGAACCAGGAGAGACGCATAGAACCAGGAGAGACACATAGAACCAGGAGAGACACATATAACCAGGAGAGACACATAGAACCAGGAGAGACACATAGAACCAGGAGAGACACAGAGAACCAGGAGAGACACAGAGAACCAGGAGAGACACATAGAACCAGGAGAGACACAGAGAACCAGGAGAGACACATAGAACCAGGAGAGACACATAGAACCAGGAGAGACGCAGAGAACCAGGAGAGACACATAGAACCAGGAGAGACACAGAGAACCAGGAGAGACACAGAGAACCAGGAGAGACACAGAGAACCAGGAGAGACACAGAGAACCAGGAGAGACACAGAGAACCAGGAGAGACACATAGAACCAGACGCATAGAACCAGGAGAGACACATAGAACCAGGAGAGACACATAGAACCAGGAGAGACACAGAGAACCAGGGGTGACACAGAGAACCAGGAGAGACACATAGAACCAGACGCATAGAACCAGGAGAGACACATAGAACCAGGAGAGACACATAGAACCAGGAGAGACACATAGAACCAGGAGAGACACAGAGAACCAGGAGAGACACATAGAACCAGACGCATAGAACCATGAGAGACACATAGAACCAGGAGAGACACATAGAACCAGGAGAGACACATAGAACCAGGAGAGACACATAGAACCAGGAGAGACACAGAGAACCAGGAGAGACACATAGAACCAGGAGAGACACATAGAACCAGGAGAGACACATAGAACCAGGAGAGACACAGAGAACCAGGAGAGACACATAGAACCAGACACATAGAACCATGAGAGACACATAGAACCAGGAGAGACACATATAACCAGACACATAGAACCAGGAGAGACACAGAGAACCAGGAGAGAATAATAGAACCAGGAGAGACACATAGAACCAGGAGAGACACAGAGAACCAGGAGAGACACAGAGAACCAGGAGAGACACATAGAACCAGGAGAGACACATAGAACCAGGAGAGACACAGAAAACCAGGAGAGACACATAGAACCAGGAGAGACACAGAGAACCAGGAGAGACACATAGAACCAGGAGAGACACAGAGAACCAGGATAGACACATAGAACCAGACGCATAGAACCAGGAGAGACACATAGAACCAGGAGAGACACAGAGAACCAGGAGAGACACATAGAACCAGGAGAGACACATAGAACCAGGAGAGACACAGAGAACCAGGAGAGACACATAGAACCAGGAGAGACACATAGAACCAGGAGAGACACATAGAACCAGACGCATAGAACCAGGAGAGACACATAGAACCAGGAGAGACACATAGAACCAGGAGAGACACATAGAACCAGGAGAGACACAGAGAACCAGGAGAGACACATAGAACCAGGAGAGACACAGAGAACCAGGAGAGACACAGAGAACCAGGAGAGACACAGAGAACCAGGAGAGACACATAGAACCAGGAGAGACACATAGAACCAGGAGAGACACAGAGAACCAGGAGAGACACATAGAACCAGACGCATATAACCAGGAGAGACACATAGAACCAGGAGAGACACATAGAACCAGACGCATAGAACCAGGAGAGACACATAGAACCAGGAGAGACACATAGAACCAGGAGAGACACATATAACCAGGAGAGACACATAGAACCAGGAGAGACACATAGAACCAGGAGAGACACATAGAACCAGGAGAGACGCAGAGAACCAGGAGAGACACAGAGAACCAGGAGAGACACATAGAACCAGGAGAGACACATAGAACCAGGAGAGACACATATAACCAGGAGAGACACATAGAACCAGGAGAGACACTGAGAACCAGGAGAGACACATAGAACCAGGAGAGACGCATAGAACCAGGAGAGACACATAGAACCAGGAGAGACACTGAGAACCAGGAGAGACACATAGAACCAGGAGAGACGCATAGAACCAGGAGAGACACATAGAACCAGGAGAGACACATATAACCAGGAGAGACACATAGAACCAGGAGAGACACATAGAACCAGGAGAGACACAGAGAACCAGGAGAGACACAGAGAACCAGGAGAGACACATAGAACCAGGAGAGACACAGAGAACCAGGAGAGACACATAGAACCAGGAGAGACACATAGAACCAGGAGAGACGCAGAGAACCAGGAGAGACACATAGAACCAGGAGAGACACAGAGAACCAGGAGAGACACAGAGAACCAGGAGAGACACAGAGAACCAGGAGAGACACAGAGAACCAGGAGAGACACATAGAACCAGGAGAGACACATAGAACCAGGAGAGACACAGATAACCAGGAGAGACACATAGAACCAGGAGAGACACATAGAACCAGGAGAGACGCAGAGAACCAGGAGAGACACATAGAACCATGAGAGACACATAGAACCAGGAGAGACACATAGAACCAGGAGAGACACATAGAACCATGAGAGACACATAGAACCAGGAGAGACACATAGAACCATGAGAGACACATAGAACCAGGAGAGACACATAGAACCAGGAGAGACACATAGAACCAGACGCATAGAACCAGGAGAGACACATAGAACCAGGAGAGACACATATAACCAGGAGAGACACAGAGAACCAGGAGAGACACATAGAACCAGGAGAGACACATAGAACCAGGAGAGACACATAGAACCAGGAGAGACACATAGAACCAGGAGAGACACATAGAACCAGGAGAGACACATAGAACCAGGAGAGACACATAGAACCAGGAGAGACGCAGAGAACCAGGAGAGACACATAGAACCAGGAGAGACACATAGAACCAGGAGAGACACAGAGAACCAGGAGAGACACATAGAACCAGGAGAGACGCAGATAACCAGGAGAGACACATAGAACCAGGAGAGACACATATAACCAGGAGAGACACATAGAACCAGGAGAGACACATAGAACCAGGAGAGACACATAGAACCAGGAGAGACGCATATAACCAGGAGAGACACATAGAACCAGGAGAGACACATAAAACCAGGAGAGACACATAGAACCAGGAGAGACACAGAGAACCAGGAGAGACACATAGAACCAGGAGAGACACATAGAACCATGAGAGACACATAGAACCAGACACATAGAACCAGGAGAGACACAGAGAACCAGGAGAGACACAGAGAACCAGGAGAGAACCATAGAACCAGGAGAGACACATAGAACCAGGAGAGACACAGAGAACCAGGAGAGACACAGAGAACCAGGAGAGACACATAGAACCAGGAGAGACACATAGAACCAGGAGAGACACAGAGAACCAGGAGAGACACTGAGAACCAGGAGAGACACATAGAACCAGGAGAGACACATAGAACCAGGAGAGACACATAGAACCAGGAGAGACACATAGAACCAGGAGAGACACATATAACCAGGAGAGACACATAGAACCATGAGAGACACATAGAACCAGACACATAGAACCAGGAGAGACACAGAGAACCAGGAGAGACACAGAGAACCAGGAGAGAACCATAGAACCAGGAGAGACACATAGAACCAGGAGAGACACAGAGAACCAGGAGAGACACAGAGAACCAGGAGAGACACATAGAACCAGGAGAGACACATAGAACCAGGAGAGACACAGAGAACCAGGAGAGACACTGAGAACCAGGAGAGACACATAGAACCAGGAGAGACACATAGAACCAGGAGAGACACATAGAACCAGGAGAGACACATAGAACCAGGAGAGACACATATAACCAGGAGAGACACATAGAACCAGGAGAGACACATAGAACCAGGAGAGACACATAGAACCAGGAGAGACACATAGAACCAGGAGAGACACTGAGAACCAGGAGAGACACATAGAACCAGGAGAGACACATAGAACCAGGAGAGACACAGAGAACCAGGAGAGACACATAGAACCAGGAGAGACACATAGAACCAGGAGAGACACAGATAACCAGGATAGACACATAGAACCAGACGCATAGAACCAGGAGAGACACATAGAACCAGGAGAGACACATAGAACCAGACGCATAGAACCAGGAGAGACACATAGAACCAGGAGAGACACATAGAACCAGGAGAGACACATATAACCAGGAGAGACACAGAGAACCAGGAGAGACACATAGAACCAGGAGAGACACATAGAACCAGGAGAGACACAGATAACCAGGAGAGACACATAGAACCAGGAGAGACACATAGAACCAGGAGAGACACATAGAACCAGACGCATAGAACCAGGAGAGACACATAGAACCAGGAGAGACACATAGAACCAGGAGAGACACATAGAACCAGGAGAGACACAGAGAACCAGGAGAGACACATAGAACCAGGAGAGACACAGAGAACCAGGAGAGACACAGAGAACCAGGAGAGACACAGAGAACCAGGAGAGACACATAGAACCAGGAGAGACACATAGAACCAGGAGAGACACAGAGAACCAGGAGAGACACATAGAACCAGACGCATATAACCAGGAGAGACACATAGAACCAGGAGAGACACATAGAACCAGACGCATAGAACCAGGAGAGACACATAGAACCAGGAGAGACACATATAACCAGGAGAGACACATATAACCAGGAGAGACACATATAACCAGGAGAGACACATAGAACCAGGAGAGACACATAGAACCAGGAGAGACGCAGAGAACCAGGAGAGACACAGAGAACCAGGAGAGACACATAGAACCAGGAGAGACACATAGAACCAGGAGAGACACATATAACCAGGAGAGACACATAGAACCAGGAGAGACACTGAGAACCAGGAGAGACACATAGAACCAGGAGAGACGCATAGAACCAGGAGAGACACATAGAACCAGGAGAGACACTGAGAACCAGGAGAGACACATAGAACCAGGAGAGACGCATAGAACCAGGAGAGACACATAGAACCAGGAGAGACACATAGAACCAGGAGAGACACATAGAACCAGGAGAGACACATAGAACCAGGAGAGACACAGAGAACCAGGAGAGACACAGAGAACCAGGAGAGACACATAGAACCAGGAGAGACACAGAGAACCAGGAGAGACACATAGAACCAGGAGAGACACATAGAACCAGGAGAGACGCAGAGAACCAGGAGAGACACATAGAACCAGGAGAGACACAGAGAACCAGGAGAGACACAGAGAACCAGGAGAGACACAGAGAACCAGGAGAGACACAGAGAACCAGGAGAGACACATAGAACCAGGAGAGACACATAGAACCAGGAGAGACACAGATAACCAGGAGAGACACATAGAACCAGGAGAGACACATAGAACCAGGAGAGACGCAGAGAACCAGGAGAGACACATAGAACCATGAGAGACACATAGAACCAGGAGAGACACATAGAACCAGGAGAGACACATAGAACCATGAGAGACACATAGAACCAGGAGAGACACATAGAACCATGAGAGACACATATAACCAGGAGAGACACATAGAACCAGGAGAGACACATAGAACCAGAGGCATAGAACCAGGAGAGACACATAGAACCAGGAGAGACACATATAACCAGGAGAGACACAGAGAACCAGGAGAGACACATAGAACCAGGAGAGACACATAGAACCAGGAGAGACACATATAACCAGGAGAGACACATAGAACCAGGAGAGACACATAGAACCAGGAGAGACACATAGAACCAGGAGAGACACATAGAACCAGGAGAGACACATAGAACCAGGAGAGACGCAGATAACCAGGAGAGACACATAGAACCAGGAGAGACACATAGAACCAGGAGAGACACAGAGAACCAGGAGAGACACATAGAACCAGGAGAGACGCAGATAACCAGGAGAGACACATAGAACCAGGAGAGACACATATAACCAGGAGAGACACATAGAACCAGGAGAGACACATATAACCAGGAGAGACACATAGAACCAGGAGAGACGCATATAACCAGGAGAGACACATAGAACCAGGAGAGACACAGAGAACCAGGAGAGACGCATAGAACCAGGAGAGACACATAGAACCAGGAGAGACACATAAAACCAGGAGAGACACATAGAACCAGGAGAGACACAGAGAACCAGGAGAGACACATAGAACCAGGAGAGACACATAGAACCATGAGAGACACATAGAACCAGACACATAGAACCAGGAGAGACACAGAGAACCAGGAGAGACACAGAGAACCAGGAGAGAACCATAGAACCAGGAGAGACACATAGAACCAGGAGAGACACAGAGAACCAGGAGAGACACAGAGAACCAGGAGAGACACATAGAACCAGGAGAGACACATAGAACCAGGAGAGACACAGAGAACCAGGAGAGACACTGAGAACCAGGAGAGACACATAGAACCAGGAGAGACACATAGAACCAGGAGAGACACATATAACCAGGAGAGACACATAGAACCAGGAGAGACACATATAACCAGGAGAGACACATAGAACCAGGAGAGACACATAGAACCAGGAGAGACACATAGAACCAGGAGAGACACATAGAACCAGGAGAGACACTGAGAACCAGGAGAGACACATAGAACCAGGAGAGACACATAGAACCAGGAGAGACACATAGAACCAGGAGAGACACATAGAACCAGGAGAGACACATATAACCAGGAGAGACACATAGAACCAGGAGAGACACATATAACCAGGAGATACACATAGAACCAGGAGAGACACAGAGAACCAGGAGAGACACATAGAACCAGGAGAGACACATAGAACCAGGAGAGACACAGAGAACCAGGAGAGACATATAGAACCAGGAGAGACACAGATAACCAGGAGAGACACATAGAACCAGGAGAGACACATAGAACCAGGAGAGACACATAGAACCATGAGAGACACAGAGAACCAGGAGAGACACATAGAACCAGGAGAGACACAGAGAACCAGGAGAGACACAGATAACCAGGAGAGACACATAGAACCAGGAGAGACACATATAACCAGGAGAGACACAGAGAACCAGGAGAGACATATAGAACCATGAGAGACACATAGAACCAGGAGAGACACATAGAACCAGGAGAGACACTGATAACCAGGAGAGACGCATAGAACCAGGAGAGACACATAGAACCAGGAGATACACATAGAACCAGGAGAGACACATAGAACCAGGAGAGACACATAGAACCAGGAGAGACACATAGAACCAGGAGAGACACATAGAACCAGGAGAGACACAGATAACCAGGAGAGACGTAGAGAACCAGGAGAGACACATAGAACCATGAGAGACACATAGAACCAGGAGAGACACATAGAACCAGGAGAGACACAGAGAACCAGGAGAGACACAGAGAACCAGGAGAGACACATAGAACCAGGAGAGACACATAGAACCAGGAGAGACACAGAAAACCAGGAGAGACACATAGAACCAGGAGAGACACAGAGAACCAGGAGAGACACATAGAACCAGGAGAGACACAGAGAACCAGGATAGACACATAGAACCAGACGCATAGAACCAGGAGAGACACATAGAACCAGGAGAGACACATAGAACCAGGAGAGACACAGAGAACCAGGAGAGACACATAGAACCAGGAGAGACACATAGAACCAGGAGAGACACATAGAACCAGGAGAGACACATAGAACCAGGAGAGACACAGAGAACCAGGAGAGACACATAGAACCAGGAGAGACACAGAGAACCAGGAGAGACACAGAGAACCAGGAGAGACACATAGAACCAGACGCATAGAACCAGGAGAGACACATAGAACCAGGAGAGACACATAGAACCAGGAGAGACACAGAGAACCAGGAGAGACACAGAGAACCAGGAGAGACACATAGAACCAGACGCATAGAACCAGGAGAGACACATAGAACCAGGAGAGACACATAGAACCAGGAGAGACACATATAACCAGGAGAGACACAGAGAACCAGGAGAGACACATAGAACCAGACGCATAGAACCATGAGAGACACATAGAACCAGGAGAGACACATAGAACCAGGAGAGACACAAAGAACCAGGAGAGACACATAGAACCAGGAGAGACACAGAGAACCAGGAGAGACACATAGAACCAGGAGAGACACATAGAACCAGGAGAGACACATAGAACCAGGAGAGACACAGAGAACCAGGAGAGACACATAGAACCAGACACATAGAACCATGAGAGACACATAGAACCAGGAGAGACACATAGAACCAGACACATAGAACCAGGAGAGACACAGAGAACCAGGAGAGAATCATAGAACCAGGAGAGACACATAGAACCAGGAGAGACACAGAGAACCAGACACATAGAACCAGGAGAGACACAGAGAACCAGGAGAGACACAGAGAACCAGGAGAGACACATAGAACCAGGAGAGACACAGAGAACCAGGAGAGACACATAGAACCAGACGCATAGAACCAGGAGAGACACATAGAACCAGGAGAGACACATAGAACCAGACGCATAGAACCAGGAGAGACACATAGAACCAGGAGAGACACATAGAACCAGGAGAGACACATAGAACCAGGAGAGACACAGAGAACCAGGAGAGACACATATAACCAGGAGAGACACATAGAACCAGGAGAGACACAGAGAACCAGGAGAGACACATAGAACCAGGAGAGACACATAGAACCAGGAGAGACACATATAACCAGACGCATAGAACCAGGAGAGACACATAGAACCAGGAGAGACACATAGAACCAGGAGAGACACATAGAACCAGGAGAGACACAGAGAACCAGGAGAGACACATAGAACCAGGAGAGACACAGAGAACCAGGAGAGACACAGAGAACCAGGAGAGACACAGAGAACCAGGAGAGACACATAGAACCAGGAGAGACACATAGAACCAGGAGAGACACAGAGAACCAGGAGAGACACATATAACCAGGAGAGACGCAGAGAACCAGGAGATACACAGAGAACCAGGAGAGACACATAGAACCAGGAGAGACACATAGAACCAGGAGAGATACATAGAACCAGGAGAGACACAGAGAACCAGGAGAGACACATAGAACCAGGAGAGACACAGAGAACCAGGAGAGACGCAGAGAACCAGGAGAGACACATAGAACCAGGAGAGACACATATAACCAGGAGAGACACATAGAACCAGGAGAGACACAGAGAACCAGGAGAGACGCAGAGAACCAGGAGAGACACATATAACCAGGAGAGACACATAGAACCAGGAGAGACACATAGAACCAGGAGAGACACATAGAACCAGGAGAGACACAGATAACCAGGAGAGACACAGAGAACCAGGAGAGACACATAGAACCAGGAGAGACACATAGAACCAGGAGAGACACAGAGAACCAGGAGAGACACATATAACCAGGAGAGACACATATAACCAGGAGAGACACATATAACCAGGAGAGACGCATAGAACCAGGAGAGACACATAGAACCAGGAGAGACACATAGAACCAGGAGAGACACATAGAACCAGGAGAGACACATAGAACCAGGAGAGACACATAGAACCAGGAGAGACACAGAGAACCAGGAGAGACACAGAGAACCAGGAGAGACACATATAACCAGGAGAGACACAGAGAACCAGGAGAGACACATAGAACCAGGAGAGACACATAGAACCAGGAGAGACACAGATAACCAGGAGAGACACATAGAACCAGGAGAGACGCAGAGAACCAGGAGATACACAGAGAACCAGGAGAGACACATAGAACCAGGAGAGACACATAGAACCAGGAGAGATACATAGAACCAGGAGAGACACAGAGAACCAGGAGAGACGCATAGAACCAGGAGAGACACATATAACCAGGAGAGACACATAGAACCAGGAGAGACACAGAGAACCAGGAGAGACACATAGAACCAGGAGAGACACATAGAACCAGGAGAGACACATAGAACCAGGAGAGACACAGAGAACCAGGAGAGACACATAGAACCAGGAGAGACACATAGAACCAGGAGAGACACAGAGAACCAGGAGAGACACATAGAACCAGGAGAGACACATAGAACCAGGAGAGACACAGAGAACCAGGAGAGACACATAGAACCAGGAGAGACACATAGAACCAGGAGAGACACAGAGAACCAGGAGAGACACATAGAACCAGGAGAGACACATAGAACCAGGAGAGACACAGATAACCAGGAGAGACACATAGAACCAGACGCATAGAACCAGGAGAGACACATAGAACCAGGAGAGACACATAGAACCATGAGAGACACATAGAACCAGGAGAGACACATAGAACCAGGAGAGACACATAGAACCAGACGCATAGAACCAGGAGAGACACATAGAACCAGGAGAGACACATATAACCAGGAGAGACACAGAGAACCAGGAGAAACACATAGAACCAGGAGAGACACATAGAACCAGGAGAGACACATATAACCAGGAGAGACACATAGAACCAGGAGAGACACATAGAACCAGGAGAGACACATAGAACCAGGAGAGACACATAGAACCAGGAGAGACACATAGAACCAGGAGAGACGCAGAGAACCAGGAGAGACACATAGAACCAGGAGAGACACATAGAACCAGGAGAGACACAGAGAACCAGGAGAGACACATAGAACCAGGAGAGACGCAGATAACCAGGAGAGACACATAGAACCAGGAGAGACACATATAACCAGGAGAGACACATAGAACCAGGAGAGACACATAGAACCAGGAGAGACACATAGAACCAGGAGAGACGCATATAACCAGGAGAGACACATAGAACCAGGAGAGACACAGAGAACCAGGAGAGACGCATAGAACCAGGAGAGACACATAGAACCAGGAGAGACACATAAGACCAGGAGAGACACATAGAACCAGGAGAGACACAGAGAACCAGGAGAGACACATAGAACCAGGAGAGACACATAGAACCATGAGAGACACATAGAACCAGACACATAGAACCAGGAGAGACACAGAGAACCAGGAGAGACACAGAGAACCAGGAGAGAACCATAGAACCAGGAGAGACACATAGAACCAGGAGAGACACAGAGAACCAGGAGAGACACAGAGAACCAGGAGAGACACATAGAACCAGGAGAGACACATAGAACCAGGAGAGACACAGAGAACCAGGAGAGACACTGAGAACCAGGAGAGACACATAGAACCAGGAGAGACACATAGAACCAGGAGAGACACATAGAACCAGGATAGACACATAGAACCAGGAGAGACACTGAGAACCAGGAGAGACACATAGAACCAGGAGAGACACATAGAACCAGGAGAGACACATAGAACCAGGAGAGACACATAGAACCAGGAGAGACACATATAACCAGGAGAGACACATAGAACCAGGAGAGACACATATAACCAGGAGATACACATAGAACCAGGAGAGACACAGAGAACCAGGAGAGACACATAGAACCAGGAGAGACACATAGAACCAGGAGAGACACAGAGAACCAGGAGAGACATATAGAACCAGGAGAGACACAGATAACCAGGAGAGACACATAGAACCAGGAGAGACACATAGAACCAGGAGAGACACAGAGAACCAGGAGAGACACATAGAACCAGGAGAGACACAGAGAACCAGGAGAGACACAGATAACCAGGAGAGACACATAGAACCAGGAGAGACACATATAACCAGGAGAGACACAGAGAACCAGGAGAGACATATAGAACCATGAGAGACACATAGAACCAGGAGAGACACATAGAACCAGGAGAGACACTGAGAACCAGGAGAGACGCATAGAACCAGGAGAGACACATAGAACCAGGAGATACACATAGAACCAGGAGAGACACATAGAACCAGGAGAGACACATAGAACCAGGAGAGACACATAGAACCAGGAGAGACACATAGAACCAGGAGAGACACAGATAACCAGGAGAGACGTAGAGAACCAGGAGAGACACATAGAACCATGAGAGACACATAGAACCAGGAGAGACACATAGAACCAGGAGAGACACAGAGAACCAGGAGAGACACAGAGAACCAGGAGAGACACATAGAACCAGGAGAGACACATAGAACCAGGAGAGACACAGAAAACCAGGAGAGACACATAGAACCAGGAGAGACACAGAGAACCAGGAGAGACACATAGAACCAGGAGAGACACAGAGAACCAGGATAGACACATAGAACCAGACGCATAGAACCAGGAGAGACACATAGAACCAGGAGAGACACATAGAACCAGGAGAGACACAGAGAACCAGGAGAGACACATAGAACCAGGAGAGACACATAGAACCAGGAGAGACACATAGAACCAGGAGAGACACATAGAACCAGGAGAGACACAGAGAACCAGGAGAGACACATAGAACCAGGAGAGACACAGAGAACCAGGAGAGACACAGAGAACCAGGAGAGACACATAGAACCAGACGCATAGAACCAGGAGAGACACATAGAACCAGGAGAGACACATAGAACCAGGAGAGACACAGAGAACCAGGAGAGACACAGAGAACCAGGAGAGACACATAGAACCAGACGCATAGAACCAGGAGAGACACATAGAACCAGGAGAGACACATATAACCAGGAGAGACACATATAACCAGGAGAGACACAGAGAACCAGGAGAGACACATAGAACCAGACGCATAGAACCATGAGAGACACATAGAACCAGGAGAGACACATAGAACCAGGAGAGACACAAAGAACCAGGAGAGACACATAGAACCAGGAGAGACACAGAGAACCAGGAGAGACACATAGAACCAGGAGAGACACATAGAACCAGGAGAGACACATAGAACCAGGAGAGACACAGAGAACCAGGAGAGACACATAGAACCAGACACATAGAACCATGAGAGACACATAGAACCAGGAGAGACACATAGAACCAGACACATAGAACCAGGAGAGACACAGAGAACCAGGAGAGAATCATAGAACCAGGAGAGACACATAGAACCAGGAGAGACACAGAGAACCAGACACATAGAACCAGGAGAGACACAGAGAACCAGGAGAGACACAGAGAACCAGGAGAGACACATAGAACCAGGAGAGACACAGAGAACCAGGAGAGACACATAGAACCAGACGCATAGAACCAGGAGAGACACATAGAACCAGGAGAGACACATAGAACCAGACGCATAGAACCAGGAGAGACACATAGAACCAGGAGAGACACATAGAACCAGGAGAGACACATAGAACCAGGAGAGACACAGAGAACCAGGAGAGACACATATAACCAGGAGAGACACATAGAACCAGGAGAGACACAGAGAACCAGGAGAGACACATAGAACCAGGAGAGACACATAGAACCAGGAGAGACACATAGAACCAGATGCATAGAACCAGGAGAGACACATAGAACCAGGAGAGACACATAGAACCAGGAGAGACACATAGAACCAGGAGAGACACAGAGAACCAGGAGAGACACATAGAACCAGGAGAGACACAGAGAACCAGGAGAGACACAGAGAACCAGGAGAGACACAGAGAACCAGGAGAGACACATAGAACCAGGAGAGACACATAGAACCAGGAGAGACACAGAGAACCAGGAGAGACACATATAACCAGGAGAGACGCAGAGAACCAGGAGATACACAGAGAACCAGGAGAGACACATAGAACCAGGAGAGACACATAGAACCAGGAGAGATACATAGAACCAGGAGAGACACAGAGAACCAGGAGAGACACATAGAACCAGGAGAGACACAGAGAACCAGGAGAGACGCAGAGAACCAGGAGAGACACATAGAACCAGGAGAGACACATATAACCAGGAGAGACACATAGAACCAGGAGAGACACAGAGAACCAGGAGAGACGCAGATAACCAGGAGAGACACATAGAACCAGGAGAGACACATAGAACCAGGAGAGACACATAGAACCAGGAGAGACACATAGAACCAGGAGAGACACAGATAACCAGGAGAGACACAGAGAACCAGGAGAGACACATAGAACCAGGAGAGACACATAGAACCAGGAGAGACACAGAGAACCAGGAGAGACACATATAACCAGGAGAGACACATATAACCAGGAGAGACACATAGAACCAGGAGAGACGCATAGAACCAGGAGAGACACATAGAACCAGGAGAGACACATATAACCAGGAGAGACACATAGAACCAGGAGAGACACATAGAACCAGGAGAGACACATAGAACCAGGAGAGACACAGAGAACCAGGAGAGACACAGATAACCAGGAGAGACACATAGAACCAGGAGAGACACAGAGAACCAGGAGAGACACATAGAACCAGGAGAGACACATAGAACCAGGAGAGACACAGATAACCAGGAGAGACACATAGAACCAGGAGAGACGCAGAGAACCAGGAGATACACAGAGAACCAGGAGAGACACATAGAACCAGGAGAGACACATAGAACCAGGAGAGATACATAGAACCAGGAGAGACACAGAGAACCAGGAGAGACGCATAGAACCAGGAGAGACACATATAACCAGGAGAGACACATAGAACCAGGAGAGACACAGAGAACCAGGAGAGACACATAGAACCAGGAGAGACACATAGAACCAGGAGAGACACATAGAACCAGGAGAGACACATAGAACCAGGAGAGACACAGAGAACCAGGAGAGACATATAGAACCAGGAGAGACACAGATAACCAGGAGAGACACATAGAACCAGGAGAGACACATAGAACCAGGAGAGACACATAGAACCAGGAGAGACACAGAGAACCAGGAGAGACACATAGAACCAGGAGAGACACAGAGAACCAGGAGAGACACAGATAACCAGGAGAGACACATAGAACCAGGAGAGACACATATAACCAGGAGAGACACAGAGAACCAGGAGAGACATATAGAACCATGAGAGACACATAGAACCAGGAGAGACACATAGAACCAGGAGAGACACTGAGAACCAGGAGAGACGCATAGAACCAGGAGAGACACATAGAACCAGGAGATACACATAGAACCAGGAGAGACACATAGAACCAGGAGAGACACATAGAACCAGGAGAGACACATAGAACCAGGAGAGACACATAGAACCAGGAGAGACACAGATAACCAGGAGAGACGTAGAGAACCAGGAGAGACACATAGAACCATGAGAGACACATAGAACCAGGAGAGACACATAGAACCAGGAGAGACACAGAGAACCAGGAGAGACACAGAGAACCAGGAGAGACACATAGAACCAGGAGAGACACATAGAACCAGGAGAGACACAGAAAACCAGGAGAGACACATAGAACCAGGAGAGACACAGAGAACCAGGAGAGACACATAGAACCAGGAGAGACACAGAGAACCAGGATAGACACATAGAACCAGACGCATAGAACCAGGAGAGACACATAGAACCAGGAGAGACACATAGAACCAGGAGAGACACAGAGAACCAGGAGAGACACATAGAACCAGGAGAGACACATAGAACCAGGAGAGACACATAGAACCAGGAGAGACACATAGAACCAGGAGAGACACAGAGAACCAGGAGAGACACATAGAACCAGGAGAGACACAGAGAACCAGGAGAGACACAGAGAACCAGGAGAGACACATAGAACCAGACGCATAGAACCAGGAGAGACACATAGAACCAGGAGAGACACATAGAACCAGGAGAGACACAGAGAACCAGGAGAGACACAGAGAACCAGGAGAGACACATAGAACCAGACACATAGAACCAGGAGAGACACATAGAACCAGGAGAGACACATATAACCAGGAGAGACACATATAACCAGGAGAGACACAGAGAACCAGGAGAGACACATAGAACCAGACGCATAGAACCATGAGAGACACATAGAACCAGGAGAGACACATAGAACCAGGAGAGACACAAAGAACCAGGAGAGACACATAGAACCAGGAGAGACACAGAGAACCAGGAGAGACACATAGAACCAGGAGAGACACATAGAACCAGGAGAGACACATAGAACCAGGAGAGACACAGAGAACCAGGAGAGACACATAGAACCAGACACATAGAACCATGAGAGACACATAGAACCAGGAGAGACACATAGAACCAGACACATAGAACCAGGAGAGACACAGAGAACCAGGAGAGAATCATAGAACCAGGAGAGACACATAGAACCAGGAGAGACACAGAGAACCAGACACATAGAACCAGGAGAGACACAGAGAACCAGGAGAGACACAGAGAACCAGGAGAGACACATAGAACCAGGAGAGACACAGAGAACCAGGAGAGACACATAGAACCAGACGCATAGAACCAGGAGAGACACATAGAACCAGGAGAGACACATAGAACCAGACGCATAGAACCAGGAGAGACACATAGAACCAGGAGAGACACATAGAACCAGGAGAGACACATAGAACCAGGAGAGACACAGAGAACCAGGAGAGACACATATAACCAGGAGAGACACATAGAACCAGGAGAGACACAGAGAACCAGGAGAGACACATAGAACCAGGAGAGACACATAGAACCAGGAGAGACACATAGAACCAGATGCATAGAACCAGGAGAGACACATAGAACCAGGAGAGACACATAGAACCAGGAGAGACACATAGAACCAGGAGAGACACAGAGAACCAGGAGAGACACATAGAACCAGGAGAGACACAGAGAACCAGGAGAGACACAGAGAACCAGGAGAGACACAGAGAACCAGGAGAGACACATAGAACCAGGAGAGACACATAGAACCAGGAGAGACACAGAGAACCAGGAGAGACACATATAACCAGGAGAGACGCAGAGAACCAGGAGATACACAGAGAACCAGGAGAGACACATAGAACCAGGAGAGACACATAGAACCAGGAGAGATACATAGAACCAGGAGAGACACAGAGAACCAGGAGAGACACATAGAACCAGGAGAGACACAGAGAACCAGGAGAGACGCAGAGAACCAGGAGAGACACATAGAACCAGGAGAGACACATATAACCAGGAGAGACACATAGAACCAGGAGAGACACAGAGAACCAGGAGAGACGCAGATAACCAGGAGAGACACATAGAACCAGGAGAGACACATAGAACCAGGAGAGACACATAGAACCAGGAGAGACACATAGAACCAGGAGAGACACAGATAACCAGGAGAGACACAGAGAACCAGGAGAGACACATAGAACCAGGAGAGACACATAGAACCAGGAGAGACACAGAGAACCAGGAGAGACACATATAACCAGGAGAGACACATATAACCAGGAGAGACACATAGAACCAGGAGAGACGCATAGAACCAGGAGAGACACATAGAACCAGGAGAGACACATATAACCAGGAGAGACACATAGAACCAGGAGAGACACATAGAACCAGGAGAGACACATAGAACCAGGAGAGACACAGAGAACCAGGAGAGACACAGATAACCAGGAGAGACACATAGAACCAGGAGAGACACAGAGAACCAGGAGAGACACATAGAACCAGGAGAGACACATAGAACCAGGAGAGACACAGATAACCAGGAGAGACACATAGAACCAGGAGAGACGCAGAGAACCAGGAGATACACAGAGAACCAGGAGAGACACATAGAACCAGGAGAGACACATAGAACCAGGAGAGATACATAGAACCAGGAGAGACACAGAGAACCAGGAGAGACGCATAGAACCAGGAGAGACACATATAACCAGGAGAGACACATAGAACCAGGAGAGACACAGAGAACCAGGAGAGACACATAGAACCAGGAGAGACACATAGAACCAGGAGAGACACATAGAACCAGGAGAGACACAGAGAACCAGGAGAGACACATAGAACCAGGAGAGACACATAGAACCAGGAGAGACACAGAGAACCAGGAGAGACACATAGAACCAGGAGAGACACATAGAACCAGGAGAGACACAGAGAACCAGGAGAGACACATAGAACCAGGAGAGACACATAGAACCAGGAGAGACACAGAGAACCAGGAGAGACACATAGAACCAGGAGAGACACATATAACCAGGAGAGACACAGATAACCAGGAGAGACACATAGAACCAGACGCATAGAACCAGGAGAGACACATAGAACCAGGAGAGACACATAGAACCAGACACATAGAACCAGGAGAGACACATATAACCAGGAGAGACACATAGAACCAGGAGAGACACATATAACCAGGAGAGACACAGAGAACCAGGAGAGACACATAGAACCAGGAGAGACACATAGAACCAGGAGAGACACAGAGAACCAGGAGAGACACATAGAACCAGGAGAGACACATAGAACCAGGAGAGACACATAGAACCAGACGCATAGAACCAGGAGAGACACATAGAACCAGGAGAGACACATAGAACCAGGAGAGACACATAGAACCAGGAGAGACACAGAGAACCAGGAGAGACACATAGAACCAGGAGAGACACAGAGAACCAGGAGAGACACAGAGAACCAGGAGAGACACAGAGAACCAGGAGAGACACATAGAACCAGGAGAGACACATAGAACCAGGAGAGACACAGAGAACCAGGAGAGACACATAGAACCAGACGCATATAACCAGGAGAGACACATAGAACCAGGAGAGACACATAGAACCAGACGCATAGAACCAGGAGAGACACATAGAACCAGGAGAGACACATAGAACCAGGAGAGACACATATAACCAGGAGAGACACATAGAACCAGGAGAGACACATAGAACCAGGAGAGACACATAGAACCAGGAGAGACGCAGAGAACCAGGAGAGACACAGAGAACCAGGAGAGACACATAGAACCAGGAGAGACACATAGAACCAGGAGAGACACATATAACCAGGAGAGACACATAGAACCAGGAGAGACACTGAGAACCAGGAGAGACACATAGAACCAGGAGAGACGCATAGAACCAGGAGAGACACATAGAACCAGGAGAGACACTGAGAACCAGGAGAGACACATAGAACCAGGAGAGACGCATAGAACCAGGAGAGACACATAGAACCAGGAGAGACACATATAACCAGGAGAGACACATAGAACCAGGAGAGACACATAGAACCAGGAGAGACACAGAGAACCAGGAGAGACACAGAGAACCAGGAGAGACACATAGAACCAGGAGAGACACAGAGAACCAGGAGAGACACATAGAACCAGGAGAGACACATAGAACCAGGAGAGACGCAGAGAACCAGGAGAGACACATAGAACCAGGAGAGACACAGAGAACCAGGAGAGACACAGAGAACCAGGAGAGACACAGAGAACCAGGAGAGACACAGAGAACCAGGAGAGACACATAGAACCAGGAGAGACACATAGAACCAGGAGAGACACAGATAACCAGGAGAGACACATAGAACCAGGAGAGACACATAGAACCAGGAGAGACGCAGAGAACCAGGAGAGACACATAGAACCATGAGAGACACATAGAACCAGGAGAGACACATAGAACCAGGAGAGACACATAGAACCATGAGAGACACATAGAACCAGGAGAGACACATAGAACCATGAGAGACACATAGAACCAGGAGAGACACATAGAACCAGGAGAGACACATAGAACCAGACGCATAGAACCAGGAGAGACACATAGAACCAGGAGAGACACATATAACCAGGAGAGACACAGAGAACCAGGAGAGACACATAGAACCAGGAGAGACACATAGAACCAGGAGAGACACATAGAACCAGGAGAGACACATAGAACCAGGAGAGACACATAGAACCAGGAGAGACACATAGAACCAGGAGAGACACATAGAACCAGGAGAGACGCAGAGAACCAGGAGAGACACATAGAACCAGGAGAGACACATAGAACCAGGAGAGACACAGAGAACCAGGAGAGACACATAGAACCAGGAGAGACGCAGATAACCAGGAGAGACACATAGAACCAGGAGAGACACATATAACCAGGAGAGACACATAGAACCAGGAGAGACACATAGAACCAGGAGAGACACATAGAACCAGGAGAGACGCATATAACCAGGAGAGACACATAGAACCAGGAGAGACACAGAGAACCAGGAGAGACGCATAGAACCAGGAGAGACACATAGAACCAGGAGAGACACATAAAACCAGGAGAGACACATAGAACCAGGAGAGACACAGAGAACCAGGAGAGACACATAGAACCAGGAGAGACACATAGAACCATGAGAGACACATAGAACCAGACACATAGAACCAGGAGAGACACAGAGAACCAGGAGAGACACAGAGAACCAGGAGAGAACCATAGAACCAGGAGAGACACATAGAACCAGGAGAGACACAGAGAACCAGGAGAGACACAGAGAACCAGGAGAGACACATAGAACCAGGAGAGACACATAGAACCAGGAGAGACACAGAGAACCAGGAGAGACACTGAGAACCAGGAGAGACACATAGAACCAGGAGAGACACATAGAACCAGGAGAGACACATAGAACCAGGAGAGACACATAGAACCAGGAGAGACACATATAACCAGGAGAGACACATAGAACCAGGAGAGACACATAGAACCAGGAGAGACACATAGAACCAGGAGAGACACATAGAACCAGGAGAGACACTGAGAACCAGGAGAGACACATAGAACCAGGAGAGACACATAGAACCAGGAGAGACACATAGAACCAGGAGAGACACATAGAACCAGGAGAGACACATATAACCAGGAGAGACACATAGAACCAGGAGAGACACATATAACCAGGAGATACACATAGAACCAGGAGAGACACAGAGAACCAGGAGAGACACATAGAACCAGGAGAGACACATAGAACCAGGAGAGACACAGAGAACCAGGAGAGACATATAGAACCAGGAGAGACACAGATAACCAGGAGAGACACATAGAACCAGGAGAGACACATAGAACCAGGAGAGACACATAGAACCAGGAGAGACACAGAGAACCAGGAGAGACACATAGAACCAGGAGAGACACAGAGAACCAGGAGAGACACAGATAACCAGGAGAGACACATAGAACCAGGAGAGACACATAGAACCAGGAGAGACACAGAGAACCAGGAGAGACATATAGAACCATGAGAGACACATAGAACCAGGAGAGACACATAGAACCAGGAGAGACACTGAGAACCAGGAGAGACGCATAGAACCAGGAGAGACACATAGAACCAGGAGATACACATAGAACCAGGAGAGACACATAGAACCAGGAGAGACACATAGAACCAGGAGAGACACATAGAACCAGGAGAGACACATAGAACCAGGAGAGACACAGATAACCAGGAGAGACGTAGAGAACCAGGAGAGACACATAGAACCATGAGAGACACATAGAACCAGGAGAGACACATAGAACCAGGAGAGACACAGAGAACCAGGAGAGACACAGAGAACCAGGAGATACACATAGAACCAGGAGAGACACATAGAACCAGGAGAGACACAGAAAACCAGGAGAGACACATAGAACCAGGAGAGACACAGAGAACCAGGAGAGACACATAGAACCAGGAGAGACACAGAGAACCAGGATAGACACATAGAACCAGACGCATAGAACCAGGAGAGACACATAGAACCAGGAGAGACACATAGAACCAGGAGAGACACAGAGAACCAGGAGAGACACATAGAACCAGGAGAGACACATAGAACCAGGAGAGACACATAGAACCAGGAGAGACACATAGAACCAGGAGAGACACAGAGAACCAGGAGAGACACATAGAACCAGGAGAGACACAGAGAACCAGGAGAGACACAGAGAACCAGGAGAGACACATAGAACCAGACGCATAGAACCAGGAGAGACACATAGAACCAGGAGAGACACATAGAACCAGGAGAGACACAGAGAACCAGGGGTGACACAGAGAACCAGGAGAGACACATAGAACCAGACGCATAGAACCAGGAGAGACACATAGAACCAGGAGAGACACATAGAACCAGGAGAGACACATAGAACCAGGAGAGACACAGAGAACCAGGAGAGACACATAGAACCAGACGCATAGAACCATGAGAGACACATAGAACCAGGAGAGACACATAGAACCAGGAGAGACACATAGAACCAGGAGAGACACATAGAACCAGGAGAGACACAGAGAACCAGGAGAGACACATAGAACCAGGAGAGACACATAGAACCAGGAGAGACACATAGAACCAGGAGAGACACAGAGAACCAGGAGAGACACATAGAACCAGACACATAGAACCATGAGAGACACATAGAACCAGGAGAGACACATATAACCAGACACATAGAACCAGGAGAGACACAGAGAACCAGGAGAGAATAATAGAACCAGGAGAGACACATAGAACCAGGAGAGACACAGAGAACCAGACACATAGAACCAGGAGAGACACAGAGAACCAGGAGAGACACAGAGAACCAGGAGAGACACATAGAACCAGGAGAGACACAGAGAACCAGTAGAGACACATAGAACCAGACGCATAGAACCAGGAGAGACACATAGAACCAGGAGAGACACATAGAACCAGACGCATAGAACCAGGAGAGACACATAGAACCAGGAGAGACACATATAACCAGGAGAGACACATAGAACCAGGAGAGACACAGAGAACCAGGAGAGACACATAGAACCAGGAGAGACACATAGAACCAGGAGAGACACAGAGAACCAGGAGAGACACATAGAACCAGGAGAGACACATAGAACCAGGAGAGACACATAGAACCAGACGCATAGAACCAGGAGAGACACATAGAACCAGGAGAGACACATAGAACCAGGAGAGACACATAGAACCAGGAGAGACACAGAGAACCAGGAGAGACACATAGAACCAGGAGAGACACAGAGAACCAGGAGAGACACAGATAACCAGGAGAGACACAGAGAACCAGGAGAGACACATAGAACCAGACGCATAGAACCAGGAGAGACACATAGAACCAGGAGAGACACATAGAACCAGGAGAGACACATAGAACCAGGAGAGACACAGAGAACCAGGAGAGACACATAGAACCAGGAGAGACACAGAGAACCAGGAGAGACACAGAGAACCAGGAGAGACACAGAGAACCAGGAGAGACACATAGAACCAGGAGAGACACATAGAACCAGGAGAGACACAGAGAACCAGGAGAGACACATAGAACCAGACGCATATAACCAGGAGAGACACATAGAACCAGGAGAGACACATAGAACCAGACGCATAGAACCAGGAGAGACACATAGAACCAGGAGAGACACATAGAACCAGGAGAGACACATATAACCAGGAGAGACACATAGAACCAGGAGAGACACATAGAACCAGGAGAGACACATAGAACCAGGAGAGACGCAGAGAACCAGGAGAGACACAGAGAACCAGGAGAGACACATAGAACCAGGAGAGACACATAGAACCAGGAGAGACACATATAACCAGGAGAGACACATAGAACCAGGAGAGACACTGAGAACCAGGAGAGACACATAGAACCAGGAGAGACGCATAGAGCCAGGAGAGACACATAGAACCAGGAGAGACACTGAGAACCAGGAGAGACACATAGAACCAGGAGAGACGCATAGAACCAGGAGAGACACATAGAACCAGGAGAGACACATATAATCAGGAGAGACACATAGAACCAGGAGAGACACATAGAACCAGGAGAGACACAGAGAACCAGGAGAGACACAGAGAACCAGGAGAGACACATAGAACCAGGAGAGACACAGAGAACCAGGAGAGACACATAGAACCAGGAGAGACACATAGAACCAGGAGAGACGCAGAGAACCAGGAGAGACACATAGAACCAGGAGAGACACAGAGAACCAGGAGAGACACAGAGAACCAGGAGAGACACAGAGAACCAGGAGAGACACAGAGAACCAGGAGAGACACATAGAACCAGGAGAGACACATAGAACCAGGAGAGACACAGATAACCAGGAGAGACACATAGAACCAGGAGAGACACATAGAACCAGGAGAGACGCAGAGAACCAGGAGAGACACATAGAACCATGAGAGACACATAGAACCAGGAGAGACACATAGAACCAGGAGAGATACATAGAACCAGGAGAGACACAGAGAACCAGGAGAGACACATAGAACCAGACGCATAGAACCAGGAGAGACACATAGAACCAGGAGAGACACATAGAACCAGGAGAGACACAGAGAACCAGGAGAGACACAGAGAACCAGGAGAGACACATAGAACCAGACACATAGAACCAGGAGAGACACATAGAACCAGGAGAGACACATATAACCAGGAGAGACACATATAACCAGGAGAGACACAGAGAACCAGGAGAGACACATAGAACCAGACGCATAGAACCATGAGAGACACATAGAACCAGGAGAGACACATAGAACCAGGAGAGACACAAAGAACCAGGAGAGACACATAGAACCAGGAGAGACACAGAGAACCAGGAGAGACACATAGAACCAGGAGAGACACATAGAACCAGGAGAGACACATAGAACCAGGAGAGACACAGAGAACCAGGAGAGACACATAGAACCAGACACATAGAACCATGAGAGACACATAGAACCAGGAGAGACACATAGAACCAGACACATAGAACCAGGAGAGACACAGAGAACCAGGAGAGAATCATAGAACCAGGAGAGACACATAGAACCAGGAGAGACACAGAGAACCAGACACATAGAACCAGGAGAGACACAGAGAACCAGGAGAGACACAGAGAACCAGGAGAGACACATAGAACCAGGAGAGACACAGAGAACCAGGAGAGACACATAGAACCAGACGCATAGAACCAGGAGAGACACATAGAACCAGGAGAGACACATAGAACCAGACGCATAGAACCAGGAGAGACACATAGAACCAGGAGAGACACATAGAACCAGGAGAGACACATAGAACCAGGAGAGACACAGAGAACCAGGAGAGACACATATAACCAGGAGAGACACATAGAACCAGGAGAGACACAGAGAACCAGGAGAGACACATAGAACCAGGAGAGACACATAGAACCAGGAGAGACACATAGAACCAGATGCATAGAACCAGGAGAGACACATAGAACCAGGAGAGACACATAGAACCAGGAGAGACACATAGAACCAGGAGAGACACAGAGAACCAGGAGAGACACATAGAACCAGGAGAGACACAGAGAACCAGGAGAGACACAGAGAACCAGGAGAGACACAGAGAACCAGGAGAGACACATAGAACCAGGAGAGACACATAGAACCAGGAGAGACACAGAGAACCAGGAGAGACACATATAACCAGGAGAGACGCAGAGAACCAGGAGATACACAGAGAACCAGGAGAGACACATAGAACCAGGAGAGACACATAGAACCAGGAGAGATACATAGAACCAGGAGAGACACAGAGAACCAGGAGAGACACATAGAACCAGGAGAGACACAGAGAACCAGGAGAGACGCAGAGAACCAGGAGAGACACATAGAACCAGGAGAGACACATATAACCAGGAGAGACACATAGAACCAGGAGAGACACAGAGAACCAGGAGAGACGCAGATAACCAGGAGAGACACATAGAACCAGGAGAGACACATAGAACCAGGAGAGACACATAGAACCAGGAGAGACACATAGAACCAGGAGAGACACAGATAACCAGGAGAGACACAGAGAACCAGGAGAGACACATAGAACCAGGAGAGACACATAGAACCAGGAGAGACACAGAGAACCAGGAGAGACACATATAACCAGGAGAGACACATATAACCAGGAGAGACACATAGAACCAGGAGAGACGCATAGAACCAGGAGAGACACATAGAACCAGGAGAGACACATATAACCAGGAGAGACACATAGAACCAGGAGAGACACATAGAACCAGGAGAGACACATAGAACCAGGAGAGACACAGAGAACCAGGAGAGACACAGATAACCAGGAGAGACACATAGAACCAGGAGAGACACAGAGAACCAGGAGAGACACATAGAACCAGGAGAGACACATAGAACCAGGAGAGACACAGATAACCAGGAGAGACACATAGAACCAGGAGAGACGCAGAGAACCAGGAGATACACAGAGAACCAGGAGAGACACATAGAACCAGGAGAGACACATAGAACCAGGAGAGATACATAGAACCAGGAGAGACACAGAGAACCAGGAGAGACGCATAGAACCAGGAGAGACACATATAACCAGGAGAGACACATAGAACCAGGAGAGACACAGAGAACCAGGAGAGACACATAGAACCAGGAGAGACACATAGAACCAGGAGAGACACATAGAACCAGGAGAGACACAGAGAACCAGGAGAGACACATAGAACCAGGAGAGACACATAGAACCAGGAGAGACACAGAGAACCAGGAGAGACACATAGAACCAGGAGAGACACATAGAACCAGGAGAGACACAGAGAACCAGGAGAGACACATAGAACCAGGAGAGACACATAGAACCAGGAGAGACACAGAGAACCAGGAGAGACACATAGAACCAGGAGAGACACATATAACCAGGAGAGACACAGATAACCAGGAGAGACACATAGAACCAGACGCATAGAACCAGGAGAGACACATAGAACCAGGAGAGACACATAGAACCAGACGCATAGAACCAGGAGAGACACATATAACCAGGAGAGACACATAGAACCAGGAGAGACACATATAACCAGGAGAGACACAGAGAACCAGGAGAGACACATAGAACCAGGAGAGACACATAGAACCAGGAGAGACACAGAGAACCAGGAGAGACACATAGAACCAGGAGAGACACATAGAACCAGGAGAGACACATAGAACCAGACGCATAGAACCAGGAGAGACACATAGAACCAGGAGAGACACATAGAACCAGGAGAGACACATAGAACCAGGAGAGACACAGAGAACCAGGAGAGACACATAGAACCAGGAGAGACACAGAGAACCAGGAGAGACACAGAGAACCAGGAGAGACACAGATAACCAGGAGAGACACATAGAACCAGGAGAGACACATAGAACCAGGAGAGACACAGAGAACCAGGAGAGACACATAGAACCAGACGCATATAACCAGGAGAGACACATAGAACCAGGAGAGACACATAGAACCAGACGCATAGAACCAGGAGAGACACATAGAACCAGGAGAGACACATAGAACCAGGAGAGACACATATAACCAGGAGAGACACATAGAACCAGGAGAGACACATAGAACCAGGAGAGACACATAGAACCAGGAGAGACGCAGAGAACCAGGAGAGACACAGAGAACCAGGAGAGACACATAGAACCAGGAGAGACACATAGAACCAGGAGAGACACATATAACCAGGAGAGACACATAGAACCAGGAGAGACACTGAGAACCAGGAGAGACACATAGAACCAGGAGAGACGCATAGAACCAGGAGAGACACATAGAACCAGGAGAGACACTGAGAACCAGGAGAGACACATAGAACCAGGAGAGACGCATAGAACCAGGAGAGACACATAGAACCAGGAGAGACACATATAACCAGGAGAGACACATAGAACCAGGAGAGACACATAGAACCAGGAGAGACACAGAGAACCAGGAGAGACACAGAGAACCAGGAGAGACACATAGAACCAGGAGAGACACAGAGAACCAGGAGAGACACATAGAACCAGGAGAGACACATAGAACCAGGAGAGACGCAGAGAACCAGGAGAGACACATAGAACCAGGAGAGACACAGAGAACCAGGAGAGACACAGAGAACCAGGAGAGACACAGAGAACCAGGAGAGACACAGAGAACCAGGAGAGACACATAGAACCAGGAGAGACACATAGAACCAGGAGAGACACAGATAACCAGGAGAGACACATAGAACCAGGAGAGACACATAGAACCAGGAGAGACGCAGAGAACCAGGAGAGACACATAGAACCATGAGAGACACATAGAACCAGGAGAGACACATAGAACCAGGAGAGACACATAGAACCATGAGAGACACATAGAACCAGGAGAGACACATAGAACCATGAGAGACACATAGAACCAGGAGAGACACATAGAACCAGGAGAGACACATAGAACCAGACGCATAGAACCAGGAGAGACACATAGAACCAGGAGAGACACATATAACCAGGAGAGACACAGAGAACCAGGAGAGACACATAGAACCAGGAGAGACACATAGAACCAGGAGAGACACATAGAACCAGGAGAGACACATAGAACCAGGAGAGACACATAGAACCAGGAGAGACACATAGAACCAGGAGAGACACATAGAACCAGGAGAGACGCAGAGAACCAGGAGAGACACATAGAACCAGGAGAGACACATAGAACCAGGAGAGACACAGAGAACCAGGAGAGACACATAGAACCAGGAGAGACGCAGATAACCAGGAGAGACACATAGAACCAGGAGAGACACATATAACCAGGAGAGACACATAGAACCAGGAGAGACACATAGAACCAGGAGAGACACATAGAACCAGGAGAGACGCATATAACCAGGAGAGACACATAGAACCAGGAGAGACACAGAGAACCAGGAGAGACGCATAGAACCAGGAGAGACACATAGAACCAGGAGAGACACATAAAACCAGGAGAGACACATAGAACCAGGAGAGACACAGAGAACCAGGAGAGACACATAGAACCAGGAGAGACACATAGAACCATGAGAGACACATAGAACCAGACACATAGAACCAGGAGAGACACAGAGAACCAGGAGAGACACAGAGAACCAGGAGAGAACCATAGAACCAGGAGAGACACATAGAACCAGGAGAGACACAGAGAACCAGGAGAGACACAGAGAACCAGGAGAGACACATAGAACCAGGAGAGACACATAGAACCAGGAGAGACACAGAGAACCAGGAGAGACACTGAGAACCAGGAGAGACACATAGAACCAGGAGAGACACATAGAACCAGGAGAGACACATAGAACCAGGAGAGACACATAGAACCAGGAGAGACACATATAACCAGGAGAGACACATAGAACCAGGAGAGACACATAGAACCAGGAGAGACACATAGAACCAGGAGAGACACATAGAACCAGGAGAGACACTGAGAACCAGGAGAGACACATAGAACCAGGAGAGACACATAGAACCAGGAGAGACACATAGAACCAGGAGAGACACATAGAACCAGGAGAGACACATATAACCAGGAGAGACACATAGAACCAGGAGAGACACATATAACCAGGAGATACACATAGAACCAGGAGAGACACAGAGAACCAGGAGAGACACATAGAACCAGGAGAGACACATAGAACCAGGAGAGACACAGAGAACCAGGAGAGACATATAGAACCAGGAGAGACACAGATAACCAGGAGAGACACATAGAACCAGGAGAGACACATAGAACCAGGAGAGACACATAGAACCAGGAGAGACACAGAGAACCAGGAGAGACACATAGAACCAGGAGAGACACAGAGAACCAGGAGAGACACAGATAACCAGGAGAGACACATAGAACCAGGAGAGACACATAGAACCAGGAGAGACACAGAGAACCAGGAGAGACATATAGAACCATGAGAGACACATAGAACCAGGAGAGACACATAGAACCAGGAGAGACACTGAGAACCAGGAGAGACGCATAGAACCAGGAGAGACACATAGAACCAGGAGATACACATAGAACCAGGAGAGACACATAGAACCAGGAGAGACACATAGAACCAGGAGAGACACATAGAACCAGGAGAGACACATAGAACCAGGAGAGACACAGATAACCAGGAGAGACGTAGAGAACCAGGAGAGACACATAGAACCATGAGAGACACATAGAACCAGGAGAGACACATAGAACCAGGAGAGACACAGAGAACCAGGAGAGACACAGAGAACCAGGAGATACACATAGAACCAGGAGAGACACATAGAACCAGGAGAGACACAGAAAACCAGGAGAGACACATAGAACCAGGAGAGACACAGAGAACCAGGAGAGACACATAGAACCAGGAGAGACACAGAGAACCAGGATAGACACATAGAACCAGACGCATAGAACCAGGAGAGACACATAGAACCAGGAGAGACACATAGAACCAGGAGAGACACAGAGAACCAGGAGAGACACATAGAACCAGGAGAGACACATAGAACCAGGAGAGACACATAGAACCAGGAGAGACACATAGAACCAGGAGAGACACAGAGAACCAGGAGAGACACATAGAACCAGGAGAGACACAGAGAACCAGGAGAGACACAGAGAACCAGGAGAGACACATAGAACCAGACGCATAGAACCAGGAGAGACACATAGAACCAGGAGAGACACATAGAACCAGGAGAGACACAGAGAACCAGGGGTGACACAGAGAACCAGGAGAGACACATAGAACCAGACGCATAGAACCAGGAGAGACACATAGAACCAGGAGAGACACATAGAACCAGGAGAGACACATAGAACCAGGAGAGACACAGAGAACCAGGAGAGACACATAGAACCAGACGCATAGAACCATGAGAGACACATAGAACCAGGAGAGACACATAGAACCAGGAGAGACACATAGAACCAGGAGAGACACATAGAACCAGGAGAGACACAGAGAACCAGGAGAGACACATAGAACCAGGAGAGACACATAGAACCAGGAGAGACACATAGAACCAGGAGAGACACAGAGAACCAGGAGAGACACATAGAACCAGACACATAGAACCATGAGAGACACATAGAACCAGGAGAGACACATATAACCAGACACATAGAACCAGGAGAGACACAGAGAACCAGGAGAGAATAATAGAACCAGGAGAGACACATAGAACCAGGAGAGACACAGAGAACCAGACACATAGAACCAGGAGAGACACAGAGAACCAGGAGAGACACAGAGAACCAGGAGAGACACATAGAACCAGGAGAGACACAGAGAACCAGTAGAGACACATAGAACCAGACGCATAGAACCAGGAGAGACACATAGAACCAGGAGAGACACATAGAACCAGACGCATAGAACCAGGAGAGACACATATAACCAGGAGAGACACATATAACCAGGAGAGACACATAGAACCAGGAGAGACACAGAGAACCAGGAGAGACACATAGAACCAGGAGAGACACATAGAACCAGGAGAGACACAGAGAACCAGGAGAGACACATAGAACCAGGAGAGACACATAGAACCAGGAGAGACACATAGAACCAGACGCATAGAACCAGGAGAGACACATAGAACCAGGAGAGACACATAGAACCAGGAGAGACACATAGAACCAGGAGAGACACAGAGAACCAGGAGAGACACATAGAACCAGGAGAGACACAGAGAACCAGGAGAGACACAGATAACCAGGAGAGACACAGAGAACCAGGAGAGACACATAGAACCAGACGCATAGAACCAGGAGAGACACATAGAACCAGGAGAGACACATAGAACCAGGAGAGACACATAGAACCAGGAGAGACACAGAGAACCAGGAGAGACACATAGAACCAGGAGAGACACAGAGAACCAGGAGAGACACAGAGAACCAGGAGAGACACAGAGAACCAGGAGAGACACATAGAACCAGGAGAGACACATAGAACCAGGAGAGACACAGAGAACCAGGAGAGACACATAGAACCAGACGCATATAACCAGGAGAGACACATAGAACCAGGAGAGACACATAGAACCAGACGCATAGAACCAGGAGAGACACATAGAACCAGGAGAGACACATAGAACCAGGAGAGACACATATAACCAGGAGAGACACATAGAACCAGGAGAGACACATAGAACCAGGAGAGACACATAGAACCAGGAGAGACGCAGAGAACCAGGAGAGACACAGAGAACCAGGAGAGACACATAGAACCAGGAGAGACACATAGAACCAGGAGAGACACATATAACCAGGAGAGACACATAGAACCAGGAGAGACACTGAGAACCAGGAGAGACACATAGAACCAGGAGAGACGCATAGAGCCAGGAGAGACACATAGAACCAGGAGAGACACTGAGAACCAGGAGAGACACATAGAACCAGGAGAGACGCATAGAACCAGGAGAGACACATAGAACCAGGAGAGACACATATAATCAGGAGAGACACATAGAACCAGGAGAGACACATAGAACCAGGAGAGACACAGAGAACCAGGAGAGACACAGAGAACCAGGAGAGACACATAGAACCAGGAGAGACACAGAGAACCAGGAGAGACACATAGAACCAGGAGAGACACATAGAACCAGGAGAGACGCAGAGAACCAGGAGAGACACATAGAACCAGGAGAGACACAGAGAACCAGGAGAGACACAGAGAACCAGGAGAGACACAGAGAACCAGGAGAGACACAGAGAACCAGGAGAGACACATAGAACCAGGAGAGACACATAGAACCAGGAGAGACACAGATAACCAGGAGAGACACATAGAACCAGGAGAGACACATAGAACCAGGAGAGACGCAGAGAACCAGGAGAGACACATAGAACCATGAGAGACACATAGAACCAGGAGAGACACATAGAACCAGGAGAGATACATAGAACCAGGAGAGACACAGATAATCAGGAGAGACGCATAGAACCAGGAGAGACACATATAACCAGGAGAGACACATAGAACCAGGAGAGACACAGAGAACCAGGAGAGACACATATAACCAGGAGAGACACATATAACCAGGAGAGACACATAGAACCAGGAGAGACGCATAGAACCAGGAGAGACACATAGAACCAGGAGAGACACATATAACCAGGAGAGACACATAGAACCAGGAGAGACACATAGAACCAGGAGAGACACATAGAACCAGGAGAGACACAGAGAACCAGGAGAGACACAGATAACCAGGAGAGACACATAGAACCAGGAGAGACACAGAGAACCAGGAGAGACACATAGAACCAGGAGAGACACATAGAACCAGGAGAGACACAGATAACCAGGAGAGACACATAGAACCAGGAGAGACGCAGAGAACCAGGAGATACACAGAGAACCAGGAGAGACACATAGAACCAGGAGAGACACATAGAACCAGGAGAGATACATAGAACCAGGAGAGACACAGAGAACCAGGAGAGACGCATAGAACCAGGAGAGACACATATAACCAGGAGAGACACATAGAACCAGGAGAGACACAGAGAACCAGGAGAGACACATAGAACCAGGAGAGACACATAGAACCAGGAGAGACACATAGAACCAGGAGAGACACAGAGAACCAGGAGAGACACATAGAACCAGGAGAGACACATAGAACCAGGAGAGACACAGAGAACCAGGAGAGACACATAGAACCAGGAGAGACACATAGAACCAGGAGAGACACAGAGAACCAGGAGAGACACATAGAACCAGGAGAGACACATAGAACCAGGAGAGACACAGAGAACCAGGAGAGACACATAGAACCAGGAGAGACACATATAACCAGGAGAGACACAGATAACCAGGAGAGACACATAGAACCAGACGCATAGAACCAGGAGAGACACATAGAACCAGGAGAGACACATAGAACCAGACGCATAGAACCAGGAGAGACACATATAACCAGGAGAGACACATAGAACCAGGAGAGACACATATAACCAGGAGAGACACAGAGAACCAGGAGAGACACATAGAACCAGGAGAGACACATAGAACCAGGAGAGACACAGAGAACCAGGAGAGACACATAGAACCAGGAGAGACACATAGAACCAGGAGAGACACATAGAACCAGACGCATAGAACCAGGAGAGACACATAGAACCAGGAGAGACACATAGAACCAGGAGAGACACATAGAACCAGGAGAGACACAGAGAACCAGGAGAGACACATAGAACCAGGAGAGACACAGAGAACCAGGAGAGACACAGAGAACCAGGAGAGACACAGAGAACCAGGAGAGACACATAGAACCAGGAGAGACACATAGAACCAGGAGAGACACAGAGAACCAGGAGAGACACATAGAACCAGACGCATATAACCAGGAGAGACACATAGAACCAGGAGAGACACATAGAACCAGACGCATAGAACCAGGAGAGACACATAGAACCAGGAGAGACACATAGAACCAGGAGAGACACATATAACCAGGAGAGACACATAGAACCAGGAGAGACACATAGAACCAGGAGAGACACATAGAACCAGGAGAGACGCAGAGAACCAGGAGAGACACAGAGAACCAGGAGAGACACATAGAACCAGGAGAGACACATAGAACCAGGAGAGACACATATAACCAGGAGAGACACATAGAACCAGGAGAGACACTGAGAACCAGGAGAGACACATAGAACCAGGAGAGACGCATAGAACCAGGAGAGACACATAGAACCAGGAGAGACACTGAGAACCAGGAGAGACACATAGAACCAGGAGAGACGCATAGAACCAGGAGAGACACATAGAACCAGGAGAGACACATATAACCAGGAGAGACACATAGAACCAGGAGAGACACATAGAACCAGGAGAGACACAGAGAACCAGGAGAGACACAGAGAACCAGGAGAGACACATAGAACCAGGAGAGACACAGAGAACCAGGAGAGACACATAGAACCAGGAGAGACACATAGAACCAGGAGAGACGCAGAGAACCAGGAGAGACACATAGAACCAGGAGAGACACAGAGAACCAGGAGAGACACAGAGAACCAGGAGAGACACAGAGAACCAGGAGAGACACAGAGAACCAGGAGAGACACATAGAACCAGGAGAGACACATAGAACCAGGAGAGACACAGATAACCAGGAGAGACACATAGAACCAGGAGAGACACATAGAACCAGGAGAGACGCAGAGAACCAGGAGAGACACATAGAACCATGAGAGACACATAGAACCAGGAGAGACACATAGAACCAGGAGAGACACATAGAACCATGAGAGACACATAGAACCAGGAGAGACACATAGAACCATGAGAGACACATAGAACCAGGAGAGACACATAGAACCAGGAGAGACACATAGAACCAGACGCATAGAACCAGGAGAGACACATAGAACCAGGAGAGACACATATAACCAGGAGAGACACAGAGAACCAGGAGAGACACATAGAACCAGGAGAGACACATAGAACCAGGAGAGACACATAGAACCAGGAGAGACACATAGAACCAGGAGAGACACATAGAACCAGGAGAGACACATAGAACCAGGAGAGACACATAGAACCAGGAGAGACGCAGAGAACCAGGAGAGACACATAGAACCAGGAGAGACACATAGAACCAGGAGAGACACAGAGAACCAGGAGAGACACATAGAACCAGGAGAGACGCAGATAACCAGGAGAGACACATAGAACCAGGAGAGACACATATAACCAGGAGAGACACATAGAACCAGGAGAGACACATAGAACCAGGAGAGACACATAGAACCAGGAGAGACGCATATAACCAGGAGAGACACATAGAACCAGGAGAGACACAGAGAACCAGGAGAGACGCATAGAACCAGGAGAGACACATAGAACCAGGAGAGACACATAAAACCAGGAGAGACACATAGAACCAGGAGAGACACAGAGAACCAGGAGAGACACATAGAACCAGGAGAGACACATAGAACCATGAGAGACACATAGAACCAGACACATAGAACCAGGAGAGACACAGAGAACCAGGAGAGACACAGAGAACCAGGAGAGAACCATAGAACCAGGAGAGACACATAGAACCAGGAGAGACACAGAGAACCAGGAGAGACACAGAGAACCAGGAGAGACACATAGAACCAGGAGAGACACATAGAACCAGGAGAGACACAGAGAACCAGGAGAGACACTGAGAACCAGGAGAGACACATAGAACCAGGAGAGACACATAGAACCAGGAGAGACACATAGAACCAGGAGAGACACATAGAACCAGGAGAGACACATATAACCAGGAGAGACACATAGAACCAGGAGAGACACATAGAACCAGGAGAGACACATAGAACCAGGAGAGACACATAGAACCAGGAGAGACACTGAGAACCAGGAGAGACACATAGAACCAGGAGAGACACATAGAACCAGGAGAGACACATAGAACCAGGAGAGACACATAGAACCAGGAGAGACACATATAACCAGGAGAGACACATAGAACCAGGAGAGACACATATAACCAGGAGATACACATAGAACCAGGAGAGACACAGAGAACCAGGAGAGACACATAGAACCAGGAGAGACACATAGAACCAGGAGAGACACAGAGAACCAGGAGAGACATATAGAACCAGGAGAGACACAGATAACCAGGAGAGACACATAGAACCAGGAGAGACACATAGAACCAGGAGAGACACATAGAACCAGGAGAGACACAGAGAACCAGGAGAGACACATAGAACCAGGAGAGACACAGAGAACCAGGAGAGACACAGATAACCAGGAGAGACACATAGAACCAGGAGAGACACATAGAACCAGGAGAGACACAGAGAACCAGGAGAGACATATAGAACCATGAGAGACACATAGAACCAGGAGAGACACATAGAACCAGGAGAGACACTGAGAACCAGGAGAGACGCATAGAACCAGGAGAGACACATAGAACCAGGAGATACACATAGAACCAGGAGAGACACATAGAACCAGGAGAGACACATAGAACCAGGAGAGACACATAGAACCAGGAGAGACACATAGAACCAGGAGAGACACAGATAACCAGGAGAGACGTAGAGAACCAGGAGAGACACATAGAACCATGAGAGACACATAGAACCAGGAGAGACACATAGAACCAGGAGAGACACAGATAACCAGGAGAGACACAGAGAACCAGGAGATACACATAGAACCAGGAGAGACACATAGAACCAGGAGAGACACAGAAAACCAGGAGAGACACATAGAACCAGGAGAGACACAGAGAACCAGGAGAGACACATAGAACCAGGAGAGACACAGAGAACCAGGATAGACACATAGAACCAGACGCATAGAACCAGGAGAGACACATAGAACCAGGAGAGACACATAGAACCAGGAGAGACACAGAGAACCAGGAGAGACACATAGAACCAGGAGAGACACATAGAACCAGGAGAGACACATAGAACCAGGAGAGACACATAGAACCAGGAGAGACACAGAGAACCAGGAGAGACACATAGAACCAGGAGAGACACAGAGAACCAGGAGAGACACAGAGAACCAGGAGAGACACATAGAACCAGACGCATAGAACCAGGAGAGACACATAGAACCAGGAGAGACACATAGAACCAGGAGAGACACAGAGAACCAGGGGTGACACAGAGAACCAGGAGAGACACATAGAACCAGACGCATAGAACCAGGAGAGACACATAGAACCAGGAGAGACACATAGAACCAGGAGAGACACATAGAACCAGGAGAGACACAGAGAACCAGGAGAGACACATAGAACCAGACGCATAGAACCATGAGAGACACATAGAACCAGGAGAGACACATAGAACCAGGAGAGACACATAGAACCAGGAGAGACACATAGAACCAGGAGAGACACAGAGAACCAGGAGAGACACATAGAACCAGGAGAGACACATATAACCAGGAGAGACACATAGAACCAGGAGAGACACAGAGAACCAGGAGAGACACATAGAACCAGACACATAGAACCATGAGAGACACATAGAACCAGGAGAGACACATATAACCAGACACATAGAACCAGGAGAGACACAGAGAACCAGGAGAGAATAATAGAACCAGGAGAGACACATAGAACCAGGAGAGACACAGAGAACCAGACACATAGAACCAGGAGAGACACAGAGAACCAGGAGAGACACAGAGAACCAGGAGAGACACATAGAACCAGGAGAGACACAGAGAACCAGTAGAGACACATAGAACCAGACGCATAGAACCAGGAGAGACACATAGAACCAGGAGAGACACATAGAACCAGACGCATAGAACCAGGAGAGACACATAGAACCAGGAGAGACACATATAACCAGGAGAGACACATAGAACCAGGAGAGACACAGAGAACCAGGAGAGACACATAGAACCAGGAGAGACACATAGAACCAGGAGAGACACAGAGAACCAGGAGAGACACATAGAACCAGGAGAGACACATAGAACCAGGAGAGACACATAGAACCAGACGCATAGAACCAGGAGAGACACATAGAACCAGGAGAGACACATAGAACCAGGAGAGACACATAGAACCAGGAGAGACACAGAGAACCAGGAGAGACACATAGAACCAGGAGAGACACAGAGAACCAGGAGAGACACAGATAACCAGGAGAGACACAGAGAACCAGGAGAGACACATAGAACCAGACGCATAGAACCAGGAGAGACACATAGAACCAGGAGAGACACATAGAACCAGGAGAGACACATAGAACCAGGAGAGACACAGAGAACCAGGAGAGACACATAGAACCAGGAGAGACACAGAGAACCAGGAGAGACACAGAGAACCAGGAGAGACACAGAGAACCAGGAGAGACACATAGAACCAGGAGAGACACATAGAACCAGGAGAGACACAGAGAACCAGGAGAGACACATAGAACCAGACGCATATAACCAGGAGAGACACATAGAACCAGGAGAGACACATAGAACCAGACGCATAGAACCAGGAGAGACACATAGAACCAGGAGAGACACATAGAACCAGGAGAGACACATATAACCAGGAGAGACACATAGAACCAGGAGAGACACATAGAACCAGGAGAGACACATAGAACCAGGAGAGACGCAGAGAACCAGGAGAGACACAGAGAACCAGGAGAGACACATAGAACCAGGAGAGACACATAGAACCAGGAGAGACACATATAACCAGGAGAGACACATAGAACCAGGAGAGACACTGAGAACCAGGAGAGACACATAGAACCAGGAGAGACGCATAGAGCCAGGAGAGACACATAGAACCAGGAGAGACACTGAGAACCAGGAGAGACACATAGAACCAGGAGAGACGCATAGAACCAGGAGAGACACATAGAACCAGGAGAGACACATATAATCAGGAGAGACACATAGAACCAGGAGAGACACATAGAACCAGGAGAGACACAGAGAACCAGGAGAGACACAGAGAACCAGGAGAGACACATAGAACCAGGAGAGACACAGAGAACCAGGAGAGACACATAGAACCAGGAGAGACACATAGAACCAGGAGAGACGCAGAGAACCAGGAGAGACACATAGAACCAGGAGAGACACAGAGAACCAGGAGAGACACAGAGAACCAGGAGAGACACAGAGAACCAGGAGAGACACAGAGAACCAGGAGAGACACATAGAACCAGGAGAGACACATAGAACCAGGAGAGACACAGATAACCAGGAGAGACACATAGAACCAGGAGAGACACATAGAACCAGGAGAGACGCAGAGAACCAGGAGAGACACATAGAACCATGAGAGACACATAGAACCAGGAGAGACACATAGAACCAGGAGAGACACATAGAACCATGAGAGACACATAGAACCAGGAGAGACACATAGAACCATGAGAGACACATAGAACCAGGAGAGACACATAGAACCAGGAGAGACACATAGAACCAGACGCATAGAACCAGGAGAGACACATAGAACCAGGAGAGACACATATAACCAGGAGAGACACAGAGAACCAGGAGAGACACATAGAACCAGGAGAGACACATAGAACCAGGAGAGACACATAGAACCAGGAGAGACACATAGAACCAGGAGAGACACATAGAACCAGGAGAGACACATAGAACCAGGAGAGACACATAGAACCAGGAGAGACGCAGAGAACCAGGAGAGACACATAGAACCAGGAGAGACACATAGAACCAGGAGAGACACAGAGAACCAGGAGAGACACATAGAACCAGGAGAGACGCAGATAACCAGGAGAGACACATAGAACCAGGAGAGACACATATAACCAGGAGAGACACATAGAACCAGGAGAGACACATAGAACCAGGAGAGACACATAGAACCAGGAGAGACGCATATAACCAGGAGAGACACATAGAACCAGGAGAGACACAGAGAACCAGGAGAGACGCATAGAACCAGGAGAGACACATAGAACCAGGAGAGACACATAAAACCAGGAGAGACACATAGAACCAGGAGAGACACAGAGAACCAGGAGAGACACATAGAACCAGGAGAGACACATAGAACCATGAGAGACACATAGAACCAGACACATAGAACCAGGAGAGACACAGAGAACCAGGAGAGACACAGAGAACCAGGAGAGAACCATAGAACCAGGAGAGACACATAGAACCAGGAGAGACACAGAGAACCAGGAGAGACACAGAGAACCAGGAGAGACACATAGAACCAGGAGAGACACATAGAACCAGGAGAGACACAGAGAACCAGGAGAGACACTGAGAACCAGGAGAGACACATAGAACCAGGAGAGACACATAGAACCAGGAGAGACACATAGAACCAGGAGAGACACATAGAACCAGGAGAGACACATATAACCAGGAGAGACACATAGAACCAGGAGAGACACATAGAACCAGGAGAGACACATAGAACCAGGAGAGACACATAGAACCAGGAGAGACACTGAGAACCAGGAGAGACACATAGAACCAGGAGAGACACATAGAACCAGGAGAGACACATAGAACCAGGAGAGACACATAGAACCAGGAGAGACATATATAACCAGGAGAGACACATAGAACCAGGAGAGACACATATAACCAGGAGATACACATAGAACCAGGAGAGACACAGAGAACCAGGAGAGACACATAGAACCAGGAGAGACACATAGAACCAGGAGAGACACAGAGAACCAGGAGAGACATATAGAACCAGGAGAGACACAGATAACCAGGAGAGACACATAGAACCAGGAGAGACACATAGAACCAGGAGAGACACATAGAACCAGGAGAGACACAGAGAACCAGGAGAGACACATAGAACCAGGAGAGACACAGAGAACCAGGAGAGACACAGATAACCAGGAGAGACACATAGAACCAGGAGAGACACATAGAACCAGGAGAGACACAGAGAACCAGGAGAGACATATAGAACCATGAGAGACACATAGAACCAGGAGAGACACATAGAACCAGGAGAGACACTGAGAACCAGGAGAGACGCATAGAACCAGGAGAGACACATAGAACCAGGAGATACACATAGAACCAGGAGAGACACATAGAACCAGGAGAGACACATAAAACCAGGAGAGACACATAGAACCAGGAGAGACACAGAGAACCAGGAGAGACACATAGAACCAGGAGAGACACATAGAACCATGAGAGACACATAGAACCAGACACATAGAACCAGGAGAGACACAGAGAACCAGGAGAGACACAGAGAACCAGGAGAGAACCATAGAACCAGGAGAGACACATAGAACCAGGAGAGACACAGAGAACCAGGAGAGACACAGAGAACCAGGAGAGACACATAGAACCAGGAGAGACACATAGAACCAGGAGAGACACAGAGAACCAGGAGAGACACTGAGAACCAGGAGAGACACATAGAACCAGGAGAGACACATAGAACCAGGAGAGACACATAGAACCAGGAGAGACACATAGAACCAGGAGAGACACATATAACCAGGAGAGACACATAGAACCAGGAGAGACACATAGAACCAGGAGAGACACATAGAACCAGGAGAGACACATAGAACCAGGAGAGACACTGAGAACCAGGAGAGACACATAGAACCAGGAGAGACACATAGAACCAGGAGAGACACATAGAACCAGGAGAGACACATAGAACCAGGAGAGACACATATAACCAGGAGAGACACATAGAACCAGGAGAGACACATATAACCAGGAGATACACATAGAACCAGGAGAGACACAGAGAACCAGGAGAGACACATAGAACCAGGAGAGACACATAGAACCAGGAGAGACACAGAGAACCAGGAGAGACATATAGAACCAGGAGAGACACAGATAACCAGGAGAGACACATAGAACCAGGAGAGACACATAGAACCAGGAGAGACACATAGAACCAGGAGAGACACAGAGAACCAGGAGAGACACATAGAACCAGGAGAGACACAGAGAACCAGGAGAGACACAGATAACCAGGAGAGACACATAGAACCAGGAGAGACACATAGAACCAGGAGAGACACAGAGAACCAGGAGAGACATATAGAACCATGAGAGACACATAGAACCAGGAGAGACACATAGAACCAGGAGAGACACTGAGAACCAGGAGAGACGCATAGAACCAGGAGAGACACATAGAACCAGGAGATACACATAGAACCAGGAGAGACACATAGAACCAGGAGAGACACATAGAACCAGGAGAGACACATAGAACCAGGAGAGACACATAGAACCAGGAGAGACACAGATAACCAGGAGAGACGTAGAGAACCAGGAGAGACACATAGAACCATGAGAGACACATAGAACCAGGAGAGACACATAGAACCAGGAGAGACACAGAGAACCAGGAGAGACACAGAGAACCAGGAGATACACATAGAACCAGGAGAGACACATAGAACCAGGAGAGACACAGAAAACCAGGAGAGACACATAGAACCAGGAGAGACACAGAGAACCAGGAGAGACACATAGAACCAGGAGAGACACAGAGAACCAGGATAGACACATAGAACCAGACGCATAGAACCAGGAGAGACACATAGAACCAGGAGAGACACATAGAACCAGGAGAGACACAGAGAACCAGGAGAGACACATAGAACCAGGAGAGACACATAGAACCAGGAGAGACACATAGAACCAGGAGAGACACATAGAACCAGGAGAGACACAGAGAACCAGGAGAGACACATAGAACCAGGAGAGACACAGAGAACCAGGAGAGACACAGAGAACCAGGAGAGACACATAGAACCAGACGCATAGAACCAGGAGAGACACATAGAACCAGGAGAGACACATAGAACCAGGAGAGACACAGAGAACCAGGGGTGACACAGAGAACCAGGAGAGACACATAGAACCAGACGCATAGAACCAGGAGAGACACATAGAACCAGGAGAGACACATAGAACCAGGAGAGACACATAGAACCAGGAGAGACACAGAGAACCAGGAGAGACACATAGAACCAGACGCATAGAACCATGAGAGACACATAGAACCAGGAGAGACACATAGAACCAGGAGAGACACATAGAACCAGGAGAGACACATAGAACCAGGAGAGACACAGAGAACCAGGAGAGACACATAGAACCAGGAGAGACACATAGAACCAGGAGAGACACATAGAACCAGGAGAGACACAGAGAACCAGGAGAGACACATAGAACCAGACACATAGAACCATGAGAGACACATAGAACCAGGAGAGACACATATAACCAGACACATAGAACCAGGAGAGACACAGAGAACCAGGAGAGAATCATAGAACCAGGAGAGACACATAGAACCAGGAGAGACACAGAGAACCAGACACATAGAACCAGGAGAGACACAGAGAACCAGGAGAGACACAGAGAACCAGGAGAGACACATAGAACCAGGAGAGACACAGAGAACCAGGAGAGACACATAGAACCAGACGCATAGAACCAGGAGAGACACATAGAACCAGGAGAGACACATAGAACCAGACGCATAGAACCAGGAGAGACACATAGAACCAGGAGAGACACATATAACCAGGAGAGACACATAGAACCAGGAGAGACACAGAGAACCAGGAGAGACACATAGAACCAGGAGAGACACATAGAACCAGGAGAGACACAGAGAACCAGGAGAGACACATAGAACCAGGAGAGACACATAGAACCAGGAGAGACACATAGAACCAGACGCATAGAACCAGGAGAGACACATAGAACCAGGAGAGACACATAGAACCAGGAGAGACACATAGAACCAGGAGAGACACAGAGAACCAGGAGAGACACATAGAACCAGGAGAGACACAGAGAACCAGGAGAGACACATAGAACCAGGAGAGACACATAGAACCAGGAGAGACACAGAGAACCAGGAGAGACACATAGAACCAGACGCATATAACCAGGAGAGACACATAGAACCAGGAGAGACACATAGAACCAGACGCATAGAACCAGGAGAGACACATAGAACCAGGAGAGACACATAGAACCAGGAGAGACACATAGAACCAGGAGAGACACATAGAACCAGGAGAGACACATAGAACCAGGAGAGACACATAGAACCAGGAGAGACGCAGAGAACCAGGAAAGACACAGATAACCAGGAGAGACACATAGAACCAGGAGAGACACATAGAACCAGGAGAGACACATAGAACCAGGAGAGACACTGAGAACCAGGAGAGACACATAGAACCAGGAGAGACGCATAGAACCAGGAGAGACACATAGAACCAGGAGAGACACTGAGAACCAGGAGAGACACATAGAACCAGGAGAGACGCATAGAACCAGGAGAGACACATAGAACCAGGAGAGACACATAGAACCAGGAGAGACACATAGAACCAGGAGAGACACATAGAACCAGGAGAGACACAGAGAACCAGGAGAGACACAGAGAACCAGGAGAGACACATAGAACCAGGAGAGACACAGAGAACCAGGAGAGACACATAGAACCAGGAGAGACACATAGAACCAGGAGAGACGCAGAGAACCAGGAGAGACACATAGAACCAGGAGGGACACAGAGAACCAGGAGAGACACAGAGAACCAGGAGAGACACAGAGAACCAGGAGAGACACATAGAACCAGGAGAGACACATATAACCAGGAGAGACACAGAGAACCAGGAGAGACACATAGAACCAGGAGAGACACATAGAACCAGGAGAGACGCAGAGAACCAGGAGAGACACATAGAACCATGAGAGACACATAGAACCAGGAGAGACACATATAACCAGGAGAGACACATAGAACCATGAGAGACACATAGAACCAGGAGAGACACATAGAACCAGGAGAGACACATAGAACCAGGAGAGACACATAGAACCAGGAGAGACACATAGAACCAGACGCATAGAACCAGGAGAGACACATAGAACCAGGAGAGACACATAGAACCAGGAGAGACACAGAGAACCAGGAGAGACACATAGAACCAGGAGAGACACATAGAACCAGGAGAGACACATAGAACCAGGAGAGACACATAGAACCAGGAGAGACACATAGAACCAGGAGAGACACATAGAACCAGGAGAGACACATAGAACCAGGAGAGACACAGAGAACCAGGAGAGACACATAGAACCAGGAGAGACGCAGAGAACCAGGAGAGACACATAGAACCAGGAGAGACACATAGAACCAGGAGAGACACAGAGAACCAGGAGAGACACATAGAACCAGGAGAGACGCAGAGAACCAGGAGAGACACATAGAACCAGGAGAGACACATAGAACCAGGAGAGACACAGAGAACCAGGAGAGACACATAGAACCAGGAGAGACGCAGATAACCAGGAGAGACACATAGAACCAGGAGAGACACATAGAACCAGGAGAGACACATAGAACCAGGAGAGACACATAGAACCAGGAGAGACACATAGAACCAGGAGAGACGCATAGAACCAGGAGAGACACATAGAACCAGGAGAGACACAGAGAACCAGGAGAGACGCATAGAACCAGGAGAGACACATAGAACCAGGAGAGACACATAAAACCAGGAGAGACACATAGAACCAGGAGAGACACAGAGAACCAGGAGAGACACATAGAACCAGGAGAGACACATAGAACCAGGAGAGACACATAGAACCAGACACATAGAACCAGGAGAGACACAGAGAACCAGGAGAGACACAGAGAACCAGGAGAGAACCATAGAACCAGGAGAGACACATAGAACCAGGAGAGACACAGAGAACCAGGAGAGACACAGAGAACCAGGAGAGACACATAGAACCAGGAGAGACACATAGAACCAGGAGAGACACAGAGAACCAGGAGAGACACTGAGAACCAGGAGAGACACATAGAACCAGGAGAGACACATAGAACCAGGAGAGACACATATAACCAGGAGAGACACATAGAACCAGGAGAGACACATAGAACCAGGAGAGACACATAGAACCAGGAGAGACACATAGAACCAGGAGAGACACTGAGAACCAGGAGAGACACATAGAACCATGAGAGACACATAGAACCAGTAGAGACACATAGAACCAGGAGAGACACATAGAACCAGGATAGACACATAGAACCAGGAGAGACACATAGAACCAGGAGAGACACATAGAACCAGGAGAGACACATAGAACCAGGAGAGACACATATAACCAGGAGATACACATAGAACCAGGAGAGACACAGAGAACCAGGAGAGACACATAGAACCAGGAGAGACACATATAACCAGGAGAGACACAGAGAACCAGGAGAGACATATAGAACCAGGAGAGACACAGATAACCAGGAGAGACACATAGAACCAGGAGAGACACATAGAACCAGAAGAGACACATAGAACCAGGAGAGACACAGAGAACCAGGAGAGACACATAGAACCAGGAGAGACACAGAGAACCAGGAGAGACACAGAGAACCAGGAGAGACACATAGAACCAGGAGAGACACATAGAACCAGGAGAGACACAGAGAACCAGGAGAGACATATAGAACCAGGAGAGACACATAGAACCAGGAGAGACACATAGAACCAGGATAGACACTGAGAACCAGGAGAGACGCATAGAACCAGGAGAGACACATAGAACCAGGAGATACACATAGAACCAGGAGAGACACATAGAACCAGGAGAGACACATAGAACCAGGAGAGACACATAGAACCAGGAGAGACACAGAGAACCAGGAGAGACGTAGATAACCAGGAGAGACACATAGAACCATGAGAGACACATAGAACCAGGAGAGACACATAGAACCAGGAGAGACACAGAGAACCAGGAGAGACACAGAGAACCAGGAGAGACACATAGAACCAGGAGAGACACATAGAACCAGGAGAGACACAGAAAACCAGGAGAGACACATATAACCAGGAGAGACACAGAGAACCAGGATAGACACATAGAACCAGGAGAGACACAGAGAACCAGGATAGACACATAGAACCAGACGCATAGAACCAGGAGAGACACATAGAACCAGGAGAGACACATAGAACCAGGAGAGACACAGATAACCAGGAGAGACACATAGAACCAGGAGAGACACATAGAACCAGGAGAGACACATAGAACCAGGAGAGACACATAGAACCAGGAGAGACACAGAGAACCAGGAGAGACACATAGAACCAGGAGAGACACAGAGAACCAGGAGAGACACAGAGAACCAGGAGAGACACATAGAACCAGACGCATAGAACCAGGAGAGACACATAGAACCAGGAGAGACACATAGAACCAGGAGAGACACATATAACCAGGAGAGACACAGAGAACCAGGAGAGACACATAGAACCAGACGCATAGAACCAGGAGAGACACATAGAACCAGGAGAGACACATAGAACCAGGAGAGACACATAGAACCAGGAGAGACACAGAGAACCAGGAGAGACACATAGAACCAGACGCATAGCACCAGGAGAGACACATAGAACCAGGAGAGACACATATAACCAGGAGAGACACATAGAACCAGGAGAGACACATAGAACCAGGAGAGACACAGAGAACCAGGAGAGACACATAGAACCAGGAGAGACACATATAACCAGGAGAGACACATAGAACCAGGAGATACACATAGAACCAGGAGAGACACAGAGAACCAGGAGAGACACATAGAACCAGGAGAGACACATAGAACCAGGAGAGACACATAGAACCAGGCGAGACACAGAGAACCAGGAGAGACACATATAACCAGACACATAGAACCATGAGAGACACATAGAACCAGGAGAGACACATAGAACCAGACACATAGAACCAGGAGAGACACAGAGAACCAGGAGAGAATCATAGAACCAGGAGAGACACATAGAACCAGACACATATAACCATGAGAGACACATAGAACCAGGAGAGACACATAGAACCAGACACATAGAACCAGGAGAGACACAGAGAACCAGGAGAGAATCATAGAACCAGGAGAGACACATAGAACCAGGAGAGACACAGAGAACCAGACACATAGAACCAGGAGAGACACAGAGAACCAGGAGAGACACAGAGAACCAGGAGAGACACATAGAACCAGGAGAGACACATAGAACCAGGAGAGACACAGAGAACCAGGAGAGACACATAGAACCAGGAGAGACACATAGAACCAGGAGAGACACATAGAACCAGGAGAGACACATAGAACCAGGAGAGACACATAGAACCAGGAGAGACACATAGAACCAGGAGAGACACATAGAACCAGGAGAGACACAGAGAACCAGGAGAGACACATAGAACCAGGAGAGACACATATAACCAGGAGAGACACATATAACCAGGAGAGACACATAGAACCAGGAGAGACACATAGAACCAGGAGAGACACATAGAACCAGGAGAGACACAGAGAACCAGGAGAGACACATAGAACCAGGAGAGACACATAGAACCAGGAGAGACACAGAGAACCAGGAGAGACACAGAGAACCAGGAGAGACACATAGAACCAGGAGAGACACATAGAACCAGGAGAGACACATAGAACCAGGAGAGACACATAGAACCAGGAGAGACACATAGAACCAGGAGAGACACATAGAACCAGGAGAGACGCAGAGAACCAGGAGAGACACATAGAACCAGGAGAGACACATAGAACCAGGAGAGACACAGAGAACCAGGAGAGACGCATAGAACCAGGAGAGACACATATAACCAGGAGAGACACATAGAACCAGGAGAGACACAGAGAACCAGGAGAGACACATAGAACCAGGAGAGACACATAGAACCAGGAGAGACACATAGAACCAGGAGAGACACAGATAACCAGGAGAGACACATATAACCAGGAGAGACACATAGAACCAGGAGAGACACAGAGAACCAGGAGAGACACATAGAACCAGGAGAGACACAGATAACCAGGAGAGACACATAGAACCAGGAGAGACACATAGAACCAGGAGAGACACATAGAACCAGGAGAGACACATATAACCAGGAGAGACACAGAGAACCAGTAGAGACACATAGAACCAGGAGAGACACAGAGAACCAGGAGAGACACATATAACCAGGAGAGACACAGAGAACCAGGAGAGACACATAGAACCAGGAGAGACACATAGAACCAGGGGAGACGCAGAGAACCAGGAGAGACACAGAGAACCAGGAGAGACACATAGAACCAGGAGAGACACATAGAACCAGGAGAGACACATAGAACCAGGAGAGACACATAGAACCAGGAGAGACGCAGAGAACCAGGAGAGACACATAGAACCAGGAGGGACACAGAGAACCAGGAGAGACACAGAGAACCAGGAGAGACACAGAGAACCAGGAGAGACACATAGAACCAGGAGAGACACATATAACCAGGAGAGACACAGAGAACCAGGAGAGACACATAGAACCAGGAGAGACACATAGAACCAGGAGAGACGCAGAGAACCAGGAGAGACACATAGAACCATGAGAGACACATAGAACCAGGAGAGACACATATAACCAGGAGAGACACATAGAACCATGAGAGACACATAGAACCAGGAGAGACACATAGAACCAGGAGAGACACATAGAACCAGGAGAGACACATATAACCAGGAGAGACACATAGAACCAGACGCATAGAACCAGGAGAGACACATATAACCAGGAGAGACACATAGAACCAGGAGAGACACAGAGAACCAGGAGAGACACATAGAACCAGGAGAGACACATAGAACCAGGAGAGACACATAGAACCAGGAGAGACACATATAACCAGGAGAGACACATAGAACCAGGAGAGACACATATAACCAGGAGAGACACATATAACCAGGAGAGACACAGAGAACCAGGAGAGACACATAGAACCAGGAGAGACGCAGAGAACCAGGAGAGACACATAGAACCAGGAGAGACACATAGAACCAGGAGAGACACAGAGAACCAGGAGAGACACATAGAACCAGGAGAGACGCAGATAACCAGGAGAGACACATAGAACCAGGAGAGACACATAGAACCAGGAGAGACACATAGAACCAGGAGAGACACATAGAACCAGGAGAGACACATAGAACCAGGAGAGACGCATAGAACCAGGAGAGACACATAGAACCAGGAGAGACACAGAGAACCAGGAGAGACGCATAGAACCAGGAGAGACACATAGAACCAGGAGAGACACATAAAACCAGGAGAGACACATAGAACCAGGAGAGACACAGAGAACCAGGAGAGACACATAGAACCAGGAGAGACACATAGAACCAGGAGAGACACATAGAACCAGACACATAGAACCAGGAGAGACACAGAGAACCAGGAGAGACACAGAGAACCAGGAGAGAACCATAGAACCAGGAGAGACACATAGAACCAGGAGAGACACAGATAACCAGGAGAGACACAGAGAACCAGGAGAGACACATAGAACCAGGAGAGACACATAGAACCAGGAGAGACACAGAGAACCAGGAGAGACACTGAGAACCAGGAGAGACACATAGAACCAGGAGAGACACATAGAACCAGGAGAGACACATATAACCAGGAGAGACACATAGAACCAGGAGAGACACATAGAACCAGGAGAGACACATAGAACCAGGAGAGACACATAGAACCAGGAGAGACACTGAGAACCAGGAGAGACACATAGAACCATGAGAGACACATAGAACCAGTAGAGACACATAGAACCAGGAGAGACACATAGAACCAGGATAGACACATAGAACCAGGAGAGACACATAGAACCAGGAGAGACACATAGAACCAGGAGAGACACATAGAACCAGGAGAGACACATATAACCAGGAGATACACATAGAACCAGGAGAGACACAGAGAACCAGGAGAGACACATAGAACCAGGAGAGACACATATAACCAGGAGAGACACAGAGAACCAGGAGAGACATATAGAACCAGGAGAGACACAGATAACCAGGAGAGACACATAGAACCAGGAGAGACACATAGAACCAGAAGAGACACATAGAACCAGGAGAGACACAGAGAACCAGGAGAGACACATAGAACCAGGAGAGACACAGAGAACCAGGAGAGACACAGAGAACCAGGAGAGACACATAGAACCAGGAGAGACACATAGAACCAGGAGAGACACAGAGAACCAGGAGAGACATATAGAACCAGGAGAGACACATAGAACCAGGAGAGACACATAGAACCAGGATAGACACTGAGAACCAGGAGAGACGCATAGAACCAGGAGAGACACATAGAACCAGGAGATACACATAGAACCAGGAGAGACACATAGAACCAGGAGAGACACATAGAACCAGGAGAGACACATAGAACCAGGAGAGACACAGAGAACCAGGAGAGACGTAGAGAACCAGGAGAGACACATAGAACCATGAGAGACACATAGAACCAGGAGAGACACATAGAACCAGGAGAGACACAGAGAACCAGGAGAGACACAGAGAACCAGGAGAGACACATAGAACCAGGAGAGACACATAGAACCAGGAGAGACACAGAAAACCAGGAGAGACACATATAACCAGGAGAGACACAGAGAACCAGGATAGACACATAGAACCAGGAGAGACACAGAGAACCAGGATAGACACATAGAACCAGACGCATAGAACCAGGAGAGACACATAGAACCAGGAGAGACACATAGAACCAGGAGAGACACAGATAACCAGGAGAGACACATAGAACCAGGAGAGACACATAGAACCAGGAGAGACACATAGAACCAGGAGAGACACATAGAACCAGGAGAGACACAGAGAACCAGGAGAGACACATAGAACCAGGAGAGACACAGAGAACCAGGAGAGACACAGAGAACCAGGAGAGACACATAGAACCAGACGCATAGAACCAGGAGAGACACATAGAACCAGGAGAGACACATAGAACCAGGAGAGACACATAGAACCAGGAGAGACACATAGAACCAGGAGAGACACATAGAACCAGGAGAGACGCATAGAACCAGGAGAGACACATAGAACCAGGAGAGACACAGAGAACCAGGAGAGACGCATAGAACCAGGAGAGACACATAGAACCAGGAGAGACACATAAAACCAGGAGAGACACATAGAACCAGGAGAGACACAGAGAACCAGGAGAGACACATAGAACCAGGAGAGACACATAGAACCAGGAGAGACACATAGAACCAGACACATAGAACCAGGAGAGACACAGAGAACCAGGAGAGACACAGAGAACCAGGAGAGAACCATAGAACCAGGAGAGACACATAGAACCAGGAGAGACACAGAGAACCAGGAGAGACACAGAGAACCAGGAGAGACACATAGAACCAGGAGAGACACATAGAACCAGGAGAGACACAGAGAACCAGGAGAGACACTGAGAACCAGGAGAGACACATAGAACCAGGAGAGACACATAGAACCAGGAGAGACACATATAACCAGGAGAGACACATAGAACCAGGAGAGACACATAGAACCAGGAGAGACACATAGAACCAGGAGAGACACATAGAACCAGGAGAGACACTGAGAACCAGGAGAGACACATAGAACCATGAGAGACACATAGAACCAGTAGAGACACATAGAACCAGGAGAGACACATAGAACCAGGATAGACACATAGAACCAGGAGAGACACATAGAACCAGGAGAGACACATAGAACCAGGAGAGACACATAGAACCAGGAGAGACACATATAACCAGGAGATACACATAGAACCAGGAGAGACACAGAGAACCAGGAGAGACACATAGAACCAGGAGAGACACATATAACCAGGAGAGACACAGAGAACCAGGAGAGACATATAGAACCAGGAGAGACACAGATAACCAGGAGAGACACATAGAACCAGGAGAGACACATAGAACCAGAAGAGACACATAGAACCAGGAGAGACACAGAGAACCAGGAGAGACACATAGAACCAGGAGAGACACATAGAACCAGGAGAGACACATAGAACCAGGAGAGACACATAGAACCAGGAGAGACACAGAGAACCAGGAGAGACACATAGAACCAGGAGAGACACAGAGAACCAGGAGAGACACAGAGAACCAGGAGAGACACATAGAACCAGACGCATAGAACCAGGAGAGACACATAGAACCAGGAGAGACACATAGAACCAGGAGAGACACAGAGAACCAGGGGTGACACAGAGAACCAGGAGAGACACATAGAACCAGACGCATAGAACCAGGAGAGACACATAGAACCAGGAGAGACACATAGAACCAGGAGAGACACATAGAACCAGGAGAGACACAGAGAACCAGGAGAGACACATAGAACCAGACGCATAGAACCATGAGAGACACATAGAACCAGGAGAGACACATAGAACCAGGAGAGACACATAGAACCAGGAGAGACACATAGAACCAGGAGAGACACAGAGAACCAGGAGAGACACATAGAACCAGGAGAGACACATAGAACCAGGAGAGACACATAGAACCAGGAGAGACACAGAGAACCAGGAGAGACACATAGAACCAGACACATAGAACCATGAGAGACACATAGAACCAGGAGAGACACATATAACCAGACACATAGAACCAGGAGAGACACAGAGAACCAGGAGAGAATCATAGAACCAGGAGAGACACATAGAACCAGGAGAGACACAGAGAACCAGACACATAGAACCAGGAGAGACACAGAGAACCAGGAGAGACACAGAGAACCAGGAGAGACACATAGAACCAGGAGAGACACAGAGAACCAGGAGAGACACATAGAACCAGACGCATAGAACCAGGAGAGACACATAGAACCAGGAGAGACACATAGAACCAGACGCATAGAACCAGGAGAGACACATAGAACCAGGAGAGACACATATAACCAGGAGAGACACATAGAACCAGGAGAGACACAGAGAACCAGGAGAGACACATAGAACCAGGAGAGACACATAGAACCAGGAGAGACACAGAGAACCAGGAGAGACACATAGAACCAGGAGAGACACATAGAACCAGGAGAGACACATAGAACCAGACGCATAGAACCAGGAGAGACACATAGAACCAGGAGAGACACATAGAACCAGGAGAGACACATAGAACCAGGAGAGACACAGAGAACCAGGAGAGACACATAGAACCAGGAGAGACACAGAGAACCAGGAGAGACACATAGAACCAGGAGAGACACATAGAACCAGGAGAGACACAGAGAACCAGGAGAGACACATAGAACCAGACGCATATAACCAGGAGAGACACATAGAACCAGGAGAGACACATAGAACCAGACGCATAGAACCAGGAGAGACACATAGAACCAGGAGAGACACATAGAACCAGGAGAGACACATAGAACCAGGAGAGACACATAGAACCAGGAGAGACACATAGAACCAGGAGAGACACATAGAACCAGGAGAGACGCAGAGAACCAGGAAAGACACAGATAACCAGGAGAGACACATAGAACCAGGAGAGACACATAGAACCAGGAGAGACACATAGAACCAGGAGAGACACTGAGAACCAGGAGAGACACATAGAACCAGGAGAGACGCATAGAACCAGGAGAGACACATAGAACCAGGAGAGACACTGAGAACCAGGAGAGACACATAGAACCAGGAGAGACGCATAGAACCAGGAGAGACACATAGAACCAGGAGAGACACATAGAACCAGGAGAGACACATAGAACCAGGAGAGACACATAGAACCAGGAGAGACACAGAGAACCAGGAGAGACACAGAGAACCAGGAGAGACACATAGAACCAGGAGAGACACAGAGAACCAGGAGAGACACATAGAACCAGGAGAGACACATAGAACCAGGAGAGACGCAGAGAACCAGGAGAGACACATAGAACCAGGAGGGACACAGAGAACCAGGAGAGACACAGAGAACCAGGAGAGACACAGAGAACCAGGAGAGACACATAGAACCAGGAGAGACACATATAACCAGGAGAGACACAGAGAACCAGGAGAGACACATAGAACCAGGAGAGACACATAGAACCAGGAGAGACGCAGAGAACCAGGAGAGACACATAGAACCATGAGAGACACATAGAACCAGGAGAGACACATATAACCAGGAGAGACACATAGAACCATGAGAGACACATAGAACCAGGAGAGACACATAGAACCAGGAGAGACACATAGAACCAGGAGAGACACATAGAACCAGGAGAGACACATAGAACCAGACGCATAGAACCAGGAGAGACACATAGAACCAGGAGAGACACATAGAACCAGGAGAGACACAGAGAACCAGGAGAGACACATAGAACCAGGAGAGACACATAGAACCAGGAGAGACACATAGAACCAGGAGAGACACATATAACCAGGAGAGACACATAGAACCAGGAGAGACACATATAACCAGGAGAGACACATATAACCAGGAGAGACACAGAGAACCAGGAGAGACACATAGAACCAGGAGAGACGCAGAGAACCAGGAGAGACACATAGAACCAGGAGAGACACATAGAACCAGGAGAGACACAGAGAACCAGGAGAGACACATAGAACCAGGAGAGACGCAGAGAACCAGGAGAGACACATAGAACCAGGAGAGACACATAGAACCAGGAGAGACACAGAGAACCAGGAGAGACACATAGAACCAGGAGAGACGCAGATAACCAGGAGAGACACATAGAACCAGGAGAGACACATAGAACCAGGAGAGACACATAGAACCAGGAGAGACACATAGAACCAGGAGAGACACATAGAACCAGGAGAGACGCATAGAACCAGGAGAGACACATAGAACCAGGAGAGACACAGAGCACCAGGAGAGACGCATAGAACCAGGAGAGACACATAGAACCAGGAGAGACACATAAAACCAGGAGAGACACATAGAACCAGGAGAGACACAGAGAACCAGGAGAGACACATAGAACCAGGAGAGACACATAGAACCAGGAGAGACACATAGAACCAGACACATAGAACCAGGAGAGACACAGAGAACCAGGAGAGACACAGAGAACCAGGAGAGAACCATAGAACCAGGAGAGACACATAGAACCAGGAGAGACACAGAGAACCAGGAGAGACACAGAGAACCAGGAGAGACACATAGAACCAGGAGAGACACATAGAACCAGGAGAGACACAGAGAACCAGGAGAGACACTGAGAACCAGGAGAGACACATAGAACCAGGAGAGACACATAGAACCAGGAGAGACACATATAACCAGGAGAGACACATAGAACCAGGAGAGACACATAGAACCAGGAGAGACACATAGAACCAGGAGAGACACATAGAACCAGGAGAGACACTGAGAACCAGGAGAGACACATAGAACCAGGAGAGACACATAGAACCAGGAGAGACACATAGAACCAGGAGAGACGCATAGAACCAGGAGAGACACATAGAACCAGGAGAGACACAGAGAACCAGGAGAGACGCATAGAACCAGGAGAGACACATAGAACCAGGAGAGACACATAAAACCAGGAGAGACACATAGAACCAGGAGAGACACAGAGAACCAGGAGAGACACATAGAACCAGGAGAGACACATAGAACCAGGAGAGACACATAGAACCAGACACATAGAACCAGGAGAGACACAGAGAACCAGGAGAGACACAGAGAACCAGGAGAGAACCATAGAACCAGGAGAGACACATAGAACCAGGAGAGACACAGAGAACCAGGAGAGACACAGAGAACCAGGAGAGACACATAGAACCAGGAGAGACACATAGAACCAGGAGAGACACAGAGAACCAGGAGAGACACTGAGAACCAGGAGAGACACATAGAACCAGGAGAGACACATAGAACCAGGAGAGACACATATAACCAGGAGAGACACATAGAACCAGGAGAGACACATAGAACCAGGAGAGACACATAGAACCAGGAGAGACACATAGAACCAGGAGAGACACTGAGAACCAGGAGAGACACATAGAACCATGAGAGACACATAGAACCAGTAGAGACACATAGAACCAGGAGAGACACATAGAACCAGGATAGACACATAGAACCAGGAGAGACACATAGAACCAGGAGAGACACATAGAACCAGGAGAGACACATAGAACCAGGAGAGACACATATAACCAGGAGATACACATAGAACCAGGAGAGACACAGAGAACCAGGAGAGACACATAGAACCAGGAGAGACACATATAACCAGGAGAGACACAGAGAACCAGGAGAGACATATAGAACCAGGAGAGACACAGATAACCAGGAGAGACACATAGAACCAGGAGAGACACATAGAACCAGAAGAGACACATAGAACCAGGAGAGACACAGAGAACCAGGAGAGACACATAGAACCAGGAGAGACACAGAGAACCAGGAGAGACACAGAGAACCAGGAGAGACACATAGAACCAGGAGAGACACATAGAACCAGGAGAGACACAGAGAACCAGGAGAGACATATAGAACCAGGAGAGACACATAGAACCAGGAGAGACACATAGAACCAGGATAGACACTGAGAACCAGGAGAGACGCATAGAACCAGGAGAGACACATAGAACCAGGAGATACACATAGAACCAGGAGAGACACATAGAACCAGGAGAGACACATAGAACCAGGAGAGACACATAGAACCAGGAGAGACACAGAGAACCAGGAGAGACGTAGATAACCAGGAGAGACACATAGAACCATGAGAGACACATAGAACCAGGAGAGACACATAGAACCAGGAGAGACACAGAGAACCAGGAGAGACACAGAGAACCAGGAGAGACACATAGAACCAGGAGAGACACATAGAACCAGGAGAGACACAGAAAACCAGGAGAGACACATATAACCAGGAGAGACACAGAGAACCAGGATAGACACATAGAACCAGGAGAGACACAGAGAACCAGGATAGACACATAGAACCAGACGCATAGAACCAGGAGAGACACATAGAACCAGGAGAGACACATAGAACCAGGAGAGACACAGATAACCAGGAGAGACACATAGAACCAGGAGAGACACATAGAACCAGGAGAGACACATAGAACCAGGAGAGACACATAGAACCAGGAGAGACACAGAGAACCAGGAGAGACACATAGAACCAGGAGAGACACAGAGAACCAGGAGAGACACAGAGAACCAGGAGAGACACATAGAACCAGACGCATAGAACCAGGAGAGACACATAGAACCAGGAGAGACACATAGAACCAGGAGAGACACATATAACCAGGAGAGACACAGAGAACCAGGAGAGACACATAGAACCAGACGCATAGAACCAGGAGAGACACATAGAACCAGGAGAGACACATAGAACCAGGAGAGACACATAGAACCAGGAGAGACACAGAGAACCAGGAGAGACACATAGAACCAGACGCATAGCACCAGGAGAGACACATAGAACCAGGAGAGACACATATAACCAGGAGAGACACATAGAACCAGGAGAGACACATAGAACCAGGAGAGACACAGAGAACCAGGAGAGACACATAGAACCAGGAGAGACACATATAACCAGGAGAGACACATAGAACCAGGAGATACACATAGAACCAGGAGAGACACAGAGAACCAGGAGAGACACATAGAACCAGGAGAGACACATAGAACCAGGAGAGACACATAGAACCAGGCGAGACACAGAGAACCAGGAGAGACACATATAACCAGACACATAGAACCATGAGAGACACATAGAACCAGGAGAGACACATAGAACCAGACACATAGAACCAGGAGAGACACAGAGAACCAGGAGAGAATCATAGAACCAGGAGAGACACATAGAACCAGACACATATAACCATGAGAGACACATAGAACCAGGAGAGACACATAGAACCAGACACATAGAACCAGGAGAGACACAGAGAACCAGGAGAGAATCATAGAACCAGGAGAGACACATAGAACCAGGAGAGACACAGAGAACCAGACACATAGAACCAGGAGAGACACAGAGAACCAGGAGAGACACAGAGAACCAGGAGAGACACATAGAACCAGGAGAGACACATAGAACCAGGAGAGACACAGAGAACCAGGAGAGACACATAGAACCAGGAGAGACACATAGAACCAGGAGAGACACATAGAACCAGGAGAGACACATAGAACCAGGAGAGACACATAGAACCAGGAGAGACACATAGAACCAGGAGAGACACATAGAACCAGGAGAGACACAGAGAACCAGGAGAGACACATAGAACCAGGAGAGACACATATAACCAGGAGAGACACATATAACCAGGAGAGACACATAGAACCAGGAGAGACACATAGAACCAGGAGAGACACATAGAACCAGGAGAGACACAGAGAACCAGGAGAGACACATAGAACCAGGAGAGACACATAGAACCAGGAGAGACACAGAGAACCAGGAGAGACACAGAGAACCAGGAGAGACACATAGAACCAGGAGAGACACATAGAACCAGGAGAGACACATAGAACCAGGAGAGACACATAGAACCAGGAGAGACACATAGAACCAGGAGAGACACATAGAACCAGGAGAGACGCAGAGAACCAGGAGAGACACATAGAACCAGGAGAGACACATAGAACCAGGAGAGACACAGAGAACCAGGAGAGACGCATAGAACCAGGAGAGACACATATAACCAGGAGAGACACATAGAACCAGGAGAGACACAGAGAACCAGGAGAGACACATAGAACCAGGAGAGACACATAGAACCAGGAGAGACACATAGAACCAGGAGAGACACAGATAACCAGGAGAGACACATATAACCAGGAGAGACACATAGAACCAGGAGAGACACAGAGAACCAGGAGAGACACATAGAACCAGGAGAGACACAGATAACCAGGAGAGACACATAGAACCAGGAGAGACACATAGAACCAGGAGAGACACATAGAACCAGGAGAGACACATATAACCAGGAGAGACACAGAGAACCAGGAGAGACACATAGAACCAGGAGAGACACAGAGAACCAGGAGAGACACATATAACCAGGAGAGACACAGAGAACCAGGAGAGACACATAGAACCAGGAGAGACACATAGAACCAGGGGAGACGCAGAGAACCAGGAGAGACACAGAGAACCAGGAGAGACACATAGAACCAGGAGAGACACATAGAACCAGGAGAGACACATAGAACCAGGAGAGACACATAGAACCAGGAGAGACGCAGAGAACCAGGAGAGACACATAGAACCAGGAGGGACACAGAGAACCAGGAGAGACACAGAGAACCAGGAGAGACACAGAGAACCAGGAGAGACACATAGAACCAGGAGAGACACATATAACCAGGAGAGACACAGAGAACCAGGAGAGACACATAGAACCAGGAGAGACACATAGAACCAGGAGAGACGCAGAGAACCAGGAGAGACACATAGAACCATGAGAGACACATAGAACCAGGAGAGACACATATAACCAGGAGAGACACATAGAACCATGAGAGACACATAGAACCAGGAGAGACACATAGAACCAGGAGAGACACATAGAACCAGGAGAGACACATATAACCAGGAGAGACACATAGAACCAGACGCATAGAACCAGGAGAGACACATATAACCAGGAGAGACACATAGAACCAGGAGAGACACAGAGAACCAGGAGAGACACATAGAACCAGGAGAGACACATAGAACCAGGAGAGACACATAGAACCAGGAGAGACACATATAACCAGGAGAGACACATAGAACCAGGAGAGACACATATAACCAGGAGAGACACATATAACCAGGAGAGACACAGAGAACCAGGAGAGACACATAGAACCAGGAGAGACGCAGAGAACCAGGAGAGACACATAGAACCAGGAGAGACACATAGAACCAGGAGAGACACAGAGAACCAGGAGAGACACATAGAACCAGGAGAGACGCAGATAACCAGGAGAGACACATAGAACCAGGAGAGACACATAGAACCAGGAGAGACACATAGAACCAGGAGAGACACATAGAACCAGGAGAGACACATAGAACCAGGAGAGACGCATAGAACCAGGAGAGACACATAGAACCAGGAGAGACACAGAGAACCAGGAGAGACGCATAGAACCAGGAGAGACACATAGAACCAGGAGAGACACATAAAACCAGGAGAGACACATAGAACCAGGAGAGACACAGAGAACCAGGAGAGACACATAGAACCAGGAGAGACACATAGAACCAGGAGAGACACATAGAACCAGACACATAGAACCAGGAGAGACACAGAGAACCAGGAGAGACACAGAGAACCAGGAGAGAACCATAGAACCAGGAGAGACACATAGAACCAGGAGAGACACAGATAACCAGGAGAGACACAGAGAACCAGGAGAGACACATAGAACCAGGAGAGACACATAGAACCAGGAGAGACACAGAGAACCAGGAGAGACACTGAGAACCAGGAGAGACACATAGAACCAGGAGAGACACATAGAACCAGGAGAGACACATATAACCAGGAGAGACACATAGAACCAGGAGAGACACATAGAACCAGGAGAGACACATAGAACCAGGAGAGACACATAGAACCAGGAGAGACACTGAGAACCAGGAGAGACACATAGAACCATGAGAGACACATAGAACCAGTAGAGACACATAGAACCAGGAGAGACACATAGAACCAGGATAGACACATAGAACCAGGAGAGACACATAGAACCAGGAGAGACACATAGAACCAGGAGAGACACATAGAACCAGGAGAGACACATATAACCAGGAGATACACATAGAACCAGGAGAGACACAGAGAACCAGGAGAGACACATAGAACCAGGAGAGACACATATAACCAGGAGAGACACAGAGAACCAGGAGAGACATATAGAACCAGGAGAGACACAGATAACCAGGAGAGACACATAGAACCAGGAGAGACACATAGAACCAGAAGAGACACATAGAACCAGGAGAGACACAGAGAACCAGGAGAGACACATAGAACCAGGAGAGACACAGAGAACCAGGAGAGACACAGAGAACCAGGAGAGACACATAGAACCAGGAGAGACACATAGAACCAGGAGAGACACAGAGAACCAGGAGAGACATATAGAACCAGGAGAGACACATAGAACCAGGAGAGACACATAGAACCAGGATAGACACTGAGAACCAGGAGAGACGCATAGAACCAGGAGAGACACATAGAACCAGGAGATACACATAGAACCAGGAGAGACACATAGAACCAGGAGAGACACATAGAACCAGGAGAGACACATAGAACCAGGAGAGACACAGAGAACCAGGAGAGACGTAGAGAACCAGGAGAGACACATAGAACCATGAGAGACACATAGAACCAGGAGAGACACATAGAACCAGGAGAGACACAGAGAACCAGGAGAGACACAGAGAACCAGGAGAGACACATAGAACCAGGAGAGACACATAGAACCAGGAGAGACACAGAAAACCAGGAGAGACACATATAACCAGGAGAGACACAGAGAACCAGGATAGACACATAGAACCAGGAGAGACACAGAGAACCAGGATAGACACATAGAACCAGACGCATAGAACCAGGAGAGACACATAGAACCAGGAGAGACACATAGAACCAGGAGAGACACAGATAACCAGGAGAGACACATAGAACCAGGAGAGACACATAGAACCAGGAGAGACACATAGAACCAGGAGAGACACATAGAACCAGGAGAGACACAGAGAACCAGGAGAGACACATAGAACCAGGAGAGACACAGAGAACCAGGAGAGACACAGAGAACCAGGAGAGACACATAGAACCAGACGCATAGAACCAGGAGAGACACATAGAACCAGGAGAGACACATAGAACCAGGAGAGACACATAGAACCAGGAGAGACACATAGAACCAGGAGAGACACATAGAACCAGGAGAGACGCATAGAACCAGGAGAGACACATAGAACCAGGAGAGACACAGAGAACCAGGAGAGACGCATAGAACCAGGAGAGACACATAGAACCAGGAGAGACACATAAAACCAGGAGAGACACATAGAACCAGGAGAGACACAGAGAACCAGGAGAGACACATAGAACCAGGAGAGACACATAGAACCAGGAGAGACACATAGAACCAGACACATAGAACCAGGAGAGACACAGAGAACCAGGAGAGACACAGAGAACCAGGAGAGAACCATAGAACCAGGAGAGACACATAGAACCAGGAGAGACACAGAGAACCAGGAGAGACACAGAGAACCAGGAGAGACACATAGAACCAGGAGAGACACATAGAACCAGGAGAGACACAGAGAACCAGGAGAGACACTGAGAACCAGGAGAGACACATAGAACCAGGAGAGACACATAGAACCAGGAGAGACACATATAACCAGGAGAGACACATAGAACCAGGAGAGACACATAGAACCAGGAGAGACACATAGAACCAGGAGAGACACATAGAACCAGGAGAGACACTGAGAACCAGGAGAGACACATAGAACCATGAGAGACACATAGAACCAGTAGAGACACATAGAACCAGGAGAGACACATAGAACCAGGATAGACACATAGAACCAGGAGAGACACATAGAACCAGGAGAGACACATAGAACCAGGAGAGACACATAGAACCAGGAGAGACACATATAACCAGGAGATACACATAGAACCAGGAGAGACACAGAGAACCAGGAGAGACACATAGAACCAGGAGAGACACATATAACCAGGAGAGACACAGAGAACCAGGAGAGACATATAGAACCAGGAGAGACACAGATAACCAGGAGAGACACATAGAACCAGGAGAGACACATAGAACCAGAAGAGACACATAGAACCAGGAGAGACACAGAGAACCAGGAGAGACACATAGAACCAGGAGAGACACAGAGAACCAGGAGAGACACAGAGAACCAGGAGAGACACATAGAACCAGGAGAGACACATAGAACCAGGAGAGACACAGAGAACCAGGAGAGACATATAGAACCAGGAGAGACACATAGAACCAGGAGAGACACATAGAACCAGGATAGACACTGAGAACCAGGAGAGACGCATAGAACCAGGAGAGACACATAGAACCAGGAGATACACATAGAACCAGGAGAGACACATAGAACCAGGAGAGACACATAGAACCAGGAGAGACACATAGAACCAGGAGAGACACAGAGAACCAGGAGAGACGTAGATAACCAGGAGAGACACATAGAACCATGAGAGACACATAGAACCAGGAGAGACACATAGAACCAGGAGAGACACAGAGAACCAGGAGAGACACAGAGAACCAGGAGAGACACATAGAACCAGGAGAGACACATAGAACCAGGAGAGACACAGAAAACCAGGAGAGACACATATAACCAGGAGAGACACAGAGAACCAGGATAGACACATAGAACCAGGAGAGACACAGAGAACCAGGATAGACACATAGAACCAGACGCATAGAACCAGGAGAGACACATAGAACCAGGAGAGACACATAGAACCAGGAGAGACACAGATAACCAGGAGAGACACATAGAACCAGGAGAGACACATAGAACCAGGAGAGACACATAGAACCAGGAGAGACACATAGAACCAGGAGAGACACAGAGAACCAGGAGAGACACATAGAACCAGGAGAGACACAGAGAACCAGGAGAGACACAGAGAACCAGGAGAGACACATAGAACCAGACGCATAGAACCAGGAGAGACACATAGAACCAGGAGAGACACATAGAACCAGGAGAGACACATATAACCAGGAGAGACACAGAGAACCAGGAGAGACACATAGAACCAGACGCATAGAACCAGGAGAGACACATAGAACCAGGAGAGACACATAGAACCAGGAGAGACACATAGAACCAGGAGAGACACAGAGAACCAGGAGAGACACATAGAACCAGACGCATAGAACCAGGAGAGACACATAGAACCAGGAGAGACACATATAACCAGGAGAGACACATAGAACCAGGAGAGACACATAGAACCAGGAGAGACACAGAGAACCAGGAGAGACACATAGAACCAGGAGAGACACATATAACCAGGAGAGACACATAGAACCAGGAGATACACATAGAACCAGGAGAGACACAGAGAACCAGGAGAGACACATAGAACCAGGAGAGACACATAGAACCAGGAGAGACACATAGAACCAGGCGAGACACAGAGAACCAGGAGAGACACATATAACCAGACACATAGAACCATGAGAGACACATAGAACCAGGAGAGACACATAGAACCAGACACATAGAACCAGGAGAGACACAGAGAACCAGGAGAGAATCATAGAACCAGGAGAGACACATAGAACCAGACACATATAACCATGAGAGACACATAGAACCAGGAGAGACACATAGAACCAGACACATAGAACCAGGAGAGACACAGAGAACCAGGAGAGAATCATAGAACCAGGAGAGACACATAGAACCAGGAGAGACACAGAGAACCAGACACATAGAACCAGGAGAGACACAGAGAACCAGGAGAGACACAGAGAACCAGGAGAGACACATAGAACCAGGAGAGACACATAGAACCAGGAGAGACACAGAGAACCAGGAGAGACACATAGAACCAGGAGAGACACATAGAACCAGGAGAGACACATAGAACCAGGAGAGACACATAGAACCAGGAGAGACACATATAACCAGGAGAGACACATAGAACCAGGAGAGACACATAGAACCAGGAGAGACACAGAGAACCAGGAGAGACACATAGAACCAGGAGAGACACATATAACCAGGAGAGACACATATAACCAGGAGAGACACATAGAACCAGGAGAGACACATAGAACCAGGAGAGACACAGAGAACCAGGAGAGACACAGAGAACCAGGAGAGACACATAGAACCAGGAGAGACACATAGAACCAGGAGAGACACAGAGAACCAGGAGAGACACAGAGAACCAGGAGAGACACATAGAACCAGGAGAGACACATAGAACCAGGAGAGACACATAGAACCAGGAGAGACACATAGAACCAGGAGAGACACATAGAACCAGGAGAGACACATAGAACCAGGAGAGACGCAGAGAACCAGGAGAGACACATAGAACCAGGAGAGACACATAGAACCAGGAGAGACACAGAGAACCAGGAGAGACGCATAGAACCAGGAGAGACACATATAACCAGGAGAGACACATAGAACCAGGAGAGACACAGAGAACCAGGAGAGACACATAGAACCAGGAGAGACACATAGAACCAGGAGAGACACATAGAACCAGGAGAGACACAGATAACCAGGAGAGACACATATAACCAGGAGAGACACATAGAACCAGGAGAGACACAGAGAACCAGGAGAGACACATAGAACCAGGAGAGACACAGATAACCAGGAGAGACACATAGAACCAGGAGAGACACATAGAACCAGGAGAGACACATAGAACCAGGAGAGACACATATAACCAGGAGAGACACAGAGAACCAGGAGAGACACATAGAACCAGGAGAGACACAGAGAACCAGGAGAGACACATATAACCAGGAGAGACACAGAGAACCAGGAGAGACACATAGAACCAGGAGAGACACATAGAACCAGGGGAGACGCAGAGAACCAGGAGAGACACAGAGAACCAGGAGAGACACATAGAACCAGGAGAGACACATAGAACCAGGAGAGACACATAGAACCAGGAGAGACACATAGAACCAGGAGAGACGCAGAGAACCAGGAGAGACACATAGAACCAGGAGGGACACAGAGAACCAGGAGAGACACAGAGAACCAGGAGAGACACAGAGAACCAGGAGAGACACATAGAACCAGGAGAGACACATATAACCAGGAGAGACACAGAGAACCAGGAGAGACACATAGAACCAGGAGAGACACATAGAACCAGGAGAGACGCAGAGAACCAGGAGAGACACATAGAACCATGAGAGACACATAGAACCAGGAGAGACACATATAACCAGGAGAGACACATAGAACCATGAGAGACACATAGAACCAGGAGAGACACATAGAACCAGGAGAGACACATAGAACCAGGAGAGACACATATAACCAGGAGAGACACATAGAACCAGACGCATAGAACCAGGAGAGACACATATAACCAGGAGAGACACATAGAACCAGGAGAGACACAGAGAACCAGGAGAGACACATAGAACCAGGAGAGACACATAGAACCAGGAGAGACACATAGAACCAGGAGAGACACATATAACCAGGAGAGACACATAGAACCAGGAGAGACACATATAACCAGGAGAGACACATATAACCAGGAGAGACACAGAGAACCAGGAGAGACACATAGAACCAGGAGAGACGCAGAGAACCAGGAGAGACACATAGAACCAGGAGAGACACATAGAACCAGGAGAGACACAGAGAACCAGGAGAGACACATAGAACCAGGAGAGACGCAGATAACCAGGAGAGACACATAGAACCAGGAGAGACACATAGAACCAGGAGAGACACATAGAACCAGGAGAGACACATAGAACCAGGAGAGACACATAGAACCAGGAGAGACGCATAGAACCAGGAGAGACACATAGAACCAGGAGAGACACAGAGAACCAGGAGAGACGCATAGAACCAGGAGAGACACATAGAACCAGGAGAGACACATAAAACCAGGAGAGACACATAGAACCAGGAGAGACACAGAGAACCAGGAGAGACACATAGAACCAGGAGAGACACATAGAACCAGGAGAGACACATAGAACCAGACACATAGAACCAGGAGAGACACAGAGAACCAGGAGAGACACAGAGAACCAGGAGAGAACCATAGAACCAGGAGAGACACATAGAACCAGGAGAGACACAGATAACCAGGAGAGACACAGAGAACCAGGAGAGACACATAGAACCAGGAGAGACACATAGAACCAGGAGAGACACAGAGAACCAGGAGAGACACTGAGAACCAGGAGAGACACATAGAACCAGGAGAGACACATAGAACCAGGAGAGACACATATAACCAGGAGAGACACATAGAACCAGGAGAGACACATAGAACCAGGAGAGACACATAGAACCAGGAGAGACACATAGAACCAGGAGAGACACTGAGAACCAGGAGAGACACATAGAACCATGAGAGACACATAGAACCAGTAGAGACACATAGAACCAGGAGAGACACATAGAACCAGGATAGACACATAGAACCAGGAGAGACACATAGAACCAGGAGAGACACATAGAACCAGGAGAGACACATAGAACCAGGAGAGACACATATAACCAGGAGATACACATAGAACCAGGAGAGACACAGAGAACCAGGAGAGACACATAGAACCAGGAGAGACACATATAACCAGGAGAGACACAGAGAACCAGGAGAGACATATAGAACCAGGAGAGACACAGATAACCAGGAGAGACACATAGAACCAGGAGAGACACATAGAACCAGAAGAGACACATAGAACCAGGAGAGACACAGAGAACCAGGAGAGACACATAGAACCAGGAGAGACACAGAGAACCAGGAGAGACACAGAGAACCAGGAGAGACACATAGAACCAGGAGAGACACATAGAACCAGGAGAGACACAGAGAACCAGGAGAGACATATAGAACCAGGAGAGACACATAGAACCAGGAGAGACACATAGAACCAGGATAGACACTGAGAACCAGGAGAGACGCATAGAACCAGGAGAGACACATAGAACCAGGAGATACACATAGAACCAGGAGAGACACATAGAACCAGGAGAGACACATAGAACCAGGAGAGACACATAGAACCAGGAGAGACACAGAGAACCAGGAGAGACGTAGAGAACCAGGAGAGACACATAGAACCATGAGAGACACATAGAACCAGGAGAGACACATAGAACCAGGAGAGACACAGAGAACCAGGAGAGACACAGAGAACCAGGAGAGACACATAGAACCAGGAGAGACACATAGAACCAGGAGAGACACAGAAAACCAGGAGAGACACATATAACCAGGAGAGACACAGAGAACCAGGATAGACACATAGAACCAGGAGAGACACAGAGAACCAGGATAGACACATAGAACCAGACGCATAGAACCAGGAGAGACACATAGAACCAGGAGAGACACATAGAACCAGGAGAGACACAGATAACCAGGAGAGACACATAGAACCAGGAGAGACACATAGAACCAGGAGAGACACATAGAACCAGGAGAGACACATAGAACCAGGAGAGACACAGAGAACCAGGAGAGACACATAGAACCAGGAGAGACACAGAGAACCAGGAGAGACACAGAGAACCAGGAGAGACACATAGAACCAGACGCATAGAACCAGGAGAGACACATAGAACCAGGAGAGACACATAGAACCAGGAGAGACACATATAACCAGGAGAGACACAGAGAACCAGGAGAGACACATAGAACCAGACGCATAGAACCAGGAGAGACACATAGAACCAGGAGAGACACATAGAACCAGGAGAGACACATAGAACCAGGAGAGACACAGAGAACCAGGAGAGACACATAGAACCAGACGCATAGAACCAGGAGAGACACATAGAACCAGGAGAGACACATATAACCAGGAGAGACACATAGAACCAGGAGAGACACATAGAACCAGGAGAGACACAGAGAACCAGGAGAGACACATAGAACCAGGAGAGACACATATAACCAGGAGAGACACATAGAACCAGGAGAGACACATAGAACCAGGAGAGACACAGAGAACCAGGAGAGACACATAGAACCAGGAGAGACACATAGAACCAGGAGAGACACATAGAACCAGGCGAGACACAGAGAACCAGGAGAGACACATATAACCAGACACATAGAACCATGAGAGACACATAGAACCAGGATAGACACATAGAACCAGACACATAGAACCAGGAGAGACACAGAGAACCAGGAGAGAATCATAGAACCAGGAGAGACACATAGAACCAGACACATATAACCATGAGAGACACATAGAACCAGGAGAGACACATAGAACCAGACACATAGAACCAGGAGAGACACAGAGAACCAGGAGAGAATCATAGAACCAGGAGAGACACATAGAACCAGGAGAGACACAGAGAACCAGACACATAGAACCAGGAGAGACACAGAGAACCAGGAGAGACACAGAGAACCAGGAGAGACACATAGAACCAGGAGAGACACATAGAACCAGGAGAGACACAGAGAACCAGGAGAGACACATAGAACCAGGAGAGACACATAGAACCAGGAGAGACACATAGAACCAGGAGAGACACATATAACCAGGAGAGACACATAGAACCAGGAGAGACACATAGAACCAGGAGAGACACATAGAACCAGGAGAGACACAGAGAACCAGGAGAGACACATAGAACCAGGAGAGACACATATAACCAGGAGAGACACATATAACCAGGAGAGACACATAGAACCAGGAGAGACACATAGAACCAGGAGAGACACAGAGAACCAGGAGAGACACAGAGAACCAGGAGAGACACATAGAACCAGGAGAGACACATAGAACCAGGAGAGACACAGAGAACCAGGAGAGACACAGAGAACCAGGAGAGACACATAGAACCAGGAGAGACACATAGAACCAGGAGAGACACATAGAACCAGGAGAGACACATAGAACCAGGAGAGACACATAGAACCAGGAGAGACACATAGAACCAGGAGAGACGCAGAGAACCAGGAGAGACACATAGAACCAGGAGAGACACATAGAACCAGGAGAGACACAGAGAACCAGGAGAGACGCATAGAACCAGGAGAGACACATATAACCAGGAGAGACACATAGAACCAGGAGAGACACAGAGAACCAGGAGAGACACATAGAACCAGGAGAGACACATAGAACCAGGAGAGACACATAGAACCAGGAGAGACACAGATAACCAGGAGAGACACATATAACCAGGAGAGACACATAGAACCAGGAGAGACACAGAGAACCAGGAGAGACACATAGAACCAGGAGAGACACAGATAACCAGGAGAGACACATAGAACCAGGAGAGACACATAGAACCAGGAGAGACACATAGAACCAGGAGAGACACATATAACCAGGAGAGACACAGAGAACCAGGAGAGACACATAGAACCAGGAGAGACACAGAGAACCAGGAGAGACACATATAACCAGGAGAGACACAGAGAACCAGGAGAGACACATAGAACCAGGAGAGACACATAGAACCAGGGGAGACGCAGAGAACCAGGAGAGACACAGAGAACCAGGAGAGACACATAGAACCAGGAGAGACACATAGAACCAGGAGAGACACATAGAACCAGG
>NW_028172184.1:109836-127336 GCF_963971535.1 Notolepis coatsorum
CTCTATTTCATTAGCAATCAAAGTGATTTATCTTTATTGTGTAAGAAACTTCAGAATGTTACCTTTCAAAAGAGACCAGACTCGTGCATGTGCTAGAAGTATAAAGTATATACATTGCAAATTACTTTGGGTAGGCAATGGTCAAAATGTTTTTTATAAACTAGACGCATTTTTGCCCAATCCTTAAGAGGTTAACAACTGGTGTTGTTGGGGTTAGGGTTGTGGTTATGATTAGGTTATGGTTATGGTTATGATCAGGTTAGGGTTAGGGTTGTGGTTATGATTAGGTTATGGTTATGGTTATGATCAGGTTAGGGTTAGGGTTATGATTATGATTAGGTTAGGGTTATGATTAGGTTATGGTTAAGGTTAGGGTTAGGGTTATGGCTATGATTAGGTTATGGTTATGGTTATGGTTAGGGTTATGATTAGGTTATGGTTAGGGTTATGGTTATGATTAGGTTATGGTTATGGTTCGGTTATGGTTATAATTAGGTTATGGTTCGGTTATGGTTATAATTAGGTTATGGTTATGGTTCGGTTATGGTTATAATTAGGTTATGGTTCGGTTATGGTTATAATTAGGTTATGGTTAGGGTTCGGTTATGGTTATGATTAGGTTATGGTTATGGTTATGAAGGAAAGTTATTTTAATTTTTTTTTAATGAATGAAGTTTATTTTTCGGTCTTGTTTACAGACAAATCAAACACACCTGTGTGGACTTACAAAATAAAAATAAAAAATACAAATAAAATCACAAATGTACATATTCAAGGCAAGCTCACACACAAAACCCAAAATCAATAAAGGAATAGGCTGAAGCACATGCTTATTTTTGCCTATCTTTTACAAATTCTAAAAAACTAAATATATATATATATTTTTAAAGATTTATTTTTTGGCGTTTTATCGCTTTATTGCTACTGGGCAGTCCAGTAGAGAGAGACAGAGGAGGAATGGGAGACAGAGTGGGGGGAAGACATTCGGCAAATAACGACTGGGGCGCCCAACTAAATATATTTTAATATAAGAAAGAAAAACTTAAAATATGCTGCAAGATATAATTTTTTGAAAGAAAAAACAAATGTTTGATGTTTTACTGTGTGTTTGGCCCCATGTTACTATCCGTGCCAGGGTCCTCCTTTTGACTTTATAATCTTATGCTGAAGAAAAACGATTACACTTGTTACAATCCAATTGATTATTTATATATATATTTATTCCAAGAAATGCTTTAAAAACAAGTGACTTTGTCTTGATAAAGACAGGTACAATTATCTCCCCACATCAGAAGATTTCTTTCACTTCTTTTTGGAAAGTAAGATCTTCAGATTCAATAGACAGAAAGATGTTACTTGTTGAGATGGATTTTATTTATTTATTAATTTCTTTGCAGCAAGATTCAATCTTTAATGTGGTTGTAAGATGATTTCTCAAAATATGGTCATCGCTACTGTTGGGTGTCTCTAACGTTGGTAATAATAATAATAAATTGCATTTGTATTGCACTTTTCGTTCACTATAGGATCCCAAAGTGCTACAGGGTTAAAACATAGTTAAAAACATTTAATCATTATTAATAATAATAAAATAAAATACAGAATACAATTTTAATTTAAATAAAACGTAGTTAAAAATATAGTATAAACAGACATTTTAAAACAACAGCACAAGAAAAAAATAAAATCACAATCAAAGGCCTTTTGAAATAAGAAGGTTTTCAGGCCTGCTTTAACGCCCTATAGCCCTATTTTCTGAAAATCTGCCTAAAATACATACACCTAAGTAAATGGAAGATTGCTCAACTTCTACAAGGTCCACGTGCATGTTCTTGGTATCTATGGACATCTATGGATCTCAGGGAATGTATTCCCAGTGTCAGAAATATTGTGTCTGTTACTAGGCTTGAGTAAATTGTAATGAACCAAATGAGAATATCAATTCAAATTACATTTATTTTTCTTTTATCTTTGATGATGAATAACGCCATGCTAACACCAGACATGTGAATAATGTGAATATTTCTTCAGCTAGTCAGATAGTAAATTATATTGACCATATTGACCAAATTGTTTACACTGCCTGTGTTGTTTTTACTACCTGTACACTGTGTTGTTTTACTACCTGTACCCCCCCCCCCTCCCCACCCCATGCTGCTATGATGCCTGAATTTCCCCAAGGGGATCAATAAAGGAATATCTTATCTTATCTTAAAAACTGCCACTGAGCTCGTTCAGCACCTTCTTGAGATCACATGTACACAAAATCGAAGCAAATGAATAAAGGGAAGATGATTAAACAGAAGGTTTTAGTCAAGTTGAGTTGTTGTATTTCAGAGAATTAAATAACGTTGAGTAAAGCGTTTCCAGCTCATCCAGTTTTGTGCTTTGATTCTTGCACATTTTTTCCTCTCATTTCCTCCATTCTCTTCTCCATTGTCTTCCCCATTTCCTCCATTTTCCGGATGATATGTTCGGTATCTGCGGAGGTCTTTGATGGGGTTGAACTTGAAGCGGCCTCTGTCAAGTCAATATTTTCTGCTGTCCGCTGTACGAATCCTGGGTCCCGCGGCGGGACCTCTTCGACTGGTTTTGGGTCTTTCTTTGGGTCTTTCTTTGGTGACATCTCGATTCTTTTGGTCAATATAGTTAGTTGATAGTCTCAGTTGATATATGCGTCAAGTTTTAAACGCATTAATGGTATATAAATATGTTTTTAAAACGAAAAAAAAAATAACGGGTGAGCAGCTGTGTCACATGCGACCTACTCCATTCTAAAGCTAAACCGGAAGCCGGTTAACGTACTAAAAATAGAGATCAATGACATATACAGACAACAATCGGAAATACAAATACGCAGCACAAGACAACAGCAGTACTCCCATGGTTCCAAACCCAGCCACCTATTAGCCATGCGATTAAGAATTAATGCAACATTTGCAGATATAACTACCATTAGAGCACAACAAGTACTTGTAACAGATCCTGTAAAAATAAACGATACATTCAAAGTATTCTACTCCGATTTATATAAATCAGAAATGACCTTCGATCAAAACAAAATGGACACATTTCTTAATCAAATTATTCTCCCTAAACTTTCAGAGGATGACGCTAAACAGTTAGAAATACCGATCACACTAGAGGAACTCAAGAAGGCCATAACCGCAATGAAAAGTGGTAAGGCTCCAGGAAGAGACGGTTTCCCATCAGAAATGTACCTTTCTTGTTGGGACATAATTGGCCCCTTATTACTAAATATGATCTTATACTCAGTCAAGGAGGGGAACTTCCATAAAATTGACAATATTGCACTCATAACAGTCCTCCTTAAAAAAGACAAAGACCCCAACGAGTGCGGTAGTTATAGACCTGTAAGCCTCCTCGGAACAGATATCAAACTGTACTCTAAGGTATTAGCCATCAGATTACAAAAGCATATGACGTCTTTAGTTCACCCGGACCAAACTGGCTTCATAGGAGGCCGCCTGATCACTGAGAACATAAGACGTATACTGCACGTACTTGATGCCGACAAGGAGGACACCATACCTAAGGCGATGCTGTCCCTGGATGCTATGAAGGCCTTTGACAGGCTGGAATGGTCGTATCTGTGGGCAGTGCTAGAAAGGATGGGGTTAGGAAAAGGATTCATCGATATGATTAAAGTATTATACAAAGACCCATCGGCCATGATTACAACAGGCACAATCATCTCTGAAATATTTCCGGTATCACGCTCTGCCAGACAGGGTTGTCCTCTTAGTCCCGGACTGTTCAATCTATCATTAGAGCCTTTAGCACAATATATAAGACAATCCCAATCCATAGAACCTATCGTAATCAAGGGCACACAACAAAAAATTTGTTTATATGCGGACGATGTAATATTGTTCATGAAAAACCCCAACACCACATTGCCTCATCTGCTCAAGTTGATTGAGGACTTTGGTGATTTATCGGGATTTAAGATAAATTGGCCGAAGTCGGCTTTCCTTCCACTTAACACCCCTGCAAAAAAAGATACAACCCTCCCAGGACAGATACCGATGGTAAAACATTTCAGATGCTTGGGAGTGGAAATATTCCCTACCATAAGACAAACGGTGAAGCACAACTACACAAAAATCCAAAACAAAATCAAAGACGACCTTGATAGATGGGCAAAACTTAAGAACACAGTACAAGCACGGATATCAATAGTTAAGATGGATGTACTACCTAAAATCAACTTCTTCTGTTCAATGCTACCGTTACCCCCTCCAGAGGGTTACTGGAAAAGATTACACTCCTCCACATACAAATTTATTTGGAATAACAAACCACCACGTATAAAAAGATCCACCGCACAGAGAAATAAAGCAGATGGTGGCATGGCATTTCCAGATTTTTTCCTATATTTTAAGGCGTACTCATTAAGTCCATTGACAACATGGTTTGACTCCCAAGCATTAGCATCTTGGAGAAAAATAGAAGAAAACATAGTAGCCCCACATAGACTGAAGGACATAGCATACACTAAACTACCAATCAAGCACTGTGAACGAAAATTTGGCCCCATAATTACTCATGCGATCCGGATATGGCGTGAATCACAAAAAAAAAATCCTAACCCACAAGAATGGCACAATCATACTCCCTTATTCAATAACAATGCTCTCTTAATTGGAAAACGACCTATAAGATTCCCTATATGGGAAGAGCAAGGCATACACTCATTAGGGGATGTTTTTAACAAACAGGGTTTTTGTAGTGATAAAGAAATACGCAAAAAATTTAATCTCACCAAGTCCACATGGCTTTTTCACAAACAGTTAGAGCTATGTTTGAAGTCTCACGGTGTTCCATTAGACAGACCAATTGAACACCACAGATACCACAAATTCTTCTACTCAAGAGAGACATCGAGAGGTTTTGTTTCAGAATTTTATCATCAATTACTAACGTCCTCGTATGAAACCCTCCAACTTGACTCTGTCTGGAGGAGGGATATACCAGACCTGGAAAATGACTTTGATTGGCAAGGAGCCTGGGCAAATGTCCGACTTACATCAAGGAACCCGGATCATCAACAAATCAATCTTAACTATATTCACAGGACATACTTGACTCCTATAAGACTGTGCCGAATGGGGCTCAAACAAGATTCCAAATGCACCCAATGTACAAATGGGGACGAAGGGACATTTATGCACATGTATTGGGACTGCTCACCAGTTAAGGCATTCTGGAAAGATGTGACCCAACAAATATCAAAACTCGTATCTTGGAATATACCTGTACACCCCTCGGTATTGCTGTTGAATGATGTTTTTGAGTTTGCAGTGAATCCACAGCTAAAGAGATTGGTTTTATCGGGTATCACAGTAGCCAAAAAGCTGATCGCATCACGCTGGTTTCAACCGGAAAAAATGTGCCGTAAAGTTTGGTTTCTTACATATCTCGATGTAATTTACCATGAAATATCTACAGCAAGAATTCTGGGTCTCAATGAATCCAAAATGTCAATGTGGTTAGAAGTGGTGGAGAGAATAAAAGCTAGCTTATAATGGTAGTGTCTGGTTAGGTGCGAGGGATAGTGGAGGTACTTCTCAAGGTGGGGTCCGGGAGGGGGGGGTTCGAGCTGAGCATATGTGTGTAGGGTTTTTTTTTTTAGATAACAGGTATTATGGGTATATCTTATATAAAACAACTAACCAAAAGGTGATCTCATTGGATGTGCCCTGACAATTAATGCTTGTATATCTTATCGTGTGTTGTCATGTTTGTTTATATGTTTGTTTAAAAAAGAATAAAAAAATAAAATACAAAAAAAAACAGAAGGTTTTGTAGATACAGCCATCCGGACACATGCAATTTGAAATATTATTATAGAAAGAATATAGAATATATTTATATATATATAAATTACCTTATTATAGCCAAGTCGCACATCTCTGGATTGGGCCAAATCTCCTCTTTCCAATGGCAGAGTTCAATTTGGATTTAGTATCACCAGGCGTGATCCACAAACCGTTGCTCTGCAATTTTTCATCCGATTTCAAGGCAGATTTTTGCAAAACGTTCACAGAAAGGTAGATAAACGAACTGCATTCTAATTTATGCCAATAACGTTCAGGTTTGTGGTAGATAATCCCGAAAATTAAGATAAATAAAAAGAAAAAAATCCACAACTCATATGATTGACAGGAGCTGGCTTGAGCTGGGTAGTGTCGTTTTTCGAAACTCCAACGCCATTCGAAACCTCTGGGTCTCCTCTCCTCATTATGACTACAAACAAAATTCAAGTTTCAAGTTTCAAGTTTCTTTAATAGTTGTCATACAGAAGTACAGAATACTTTTATACAAAATGCTTCTTACTGTTACGCTCCAGAGACTGTGCAAGACAAGATAAGTATGAAATAAAATAACATAGTATAGCATGTAAATTAGAAGTAAAAAAATTAGGTCACAGTGTTCAGTATAGCCATATGTACAATGTTCGATGCAGAGTAGACGTAACTGAGTTACCATATAATATACAATACTGTGTAGTGTACTAATATACAATACTATATAGTGCAAGGCAGAAATAGGATGAGGTGCAATTTAGGTACAATTTACAGTAGGTGTACGAGTTGTAGTGCAAATCCTTTATCAATAAATATAAAGTGTAAAGTGTGTTTGTGTGATCTAAAGTGTGGAGAGTGGGTGCTGCAGTGTGTTGTTTGTTTGAGTGAGTGTGTGCGTGTGGGTGTGTGTGCTGTGTGCATTTGATGGTTGTTGCATAGTGTTTATTGTTCGTTTAGCAGCCTGATGGCCTGGGGATAGAAGCTTCTTCTGAGTCTTTCTGTGCTCGCCTTAAGACTCCGGTATCGCTTGCCTGACCGCAGCAGTTCAAAGAGGCAGTTGTTCGAGGGTGGCTCGAGTCCTTAATAATTCTCTTAGCCTTCCCCTTGCACCGCTTGTTGTAAATGTTCTGGAGGGTGGGAAGCCCCCCTCCAATTGTGCGTTCGGCTGAACGTGTCACTCTTTGTAGTCTGCTACGGTCTTGTGCAGTGCTATTCCCAAACCAGGAGGTGATGTTGCCAGTCAGGATGCTCTCTATTGTACATGAGTAGAAGTTCCTAAGGATCTTCTGACTGACTTGGAACTTCCTTAGGCGCCTGAGGAAGTAGAGGCGTTGTCGTGCGTTCTTCACAACACTGTCAATGTGTGTGGTCCATGTCAAATCCTCGGATATGTGGGCTCCGAGGTACTTGAAACTGTTCACTCTCTCAACCGGTGCCCCGTCGATGCTGAGGGGGCTGTAGTCCTTGACCCCCGACCTCCTGAAGTCCACAATCATCTCTTTTGTTTTGCTGACGTTCAGGGAGAGGCAGTTCTCCTGACACCACTGTGACAGGTTCTCTACCTCTTCCAGGTAGGCCCTTTCGTCGTTGGCAGAGATCAGGCCCACCACTACTGTGTCATCAGCAAATTTGATGATGGTGTTGTTGTTCCGCTGTACTACGCAGTCATGTGTGTACAGGGAGTAGAGGAGGGGGCTCAGAACACAGCCCTGGGGGGCCCCTATGTTGAGCGTGATGGATGAGGAGGTGCAGTTGCCTGCTCTTACCACCTGGGGTCTGCCCGTCAGGAAGTCCAAGACCCACTGGCAGAGGTCATAGTTCAAGCCCAGGTCCCTGAGCTTGGCTATGAGTTTGGAGGGGACTATGGTATTGAATGCTGAGCTGTAGTCGATGAACAGCATTCTCACATAGTTCCCCTGCCTCTTGTCCAGGTGTGATGCTGCTGTGTGCAGCACATGGGCTATGGCGTCCTCCGTGGACCTGTTGGGGCGATATGCAAATTGCAGGGGGTCCAGGTTGATGGGGAGGGAGGAACAGATGTAGCCCTTCACTAGCTTCTCAAAGCACTTCATGGCTATGGAGGTGAGGGCTACAGGGCGGTAGTCGTTGAGGCAAGCGGGCGTAGATTTTTTGGGTACAGGGATGATGGTGGACTTCTTCAGACAGGTGGGGATGACAGCCTGTTCCAAGGACAGGTTGAAGATGTCAGTGAATACCGGGGCCAGTTGGTCGGCACAGACTTTTAGGACGCGGCCGGGGATGCCGTCCGGTCCTGCTGCCTTCCTGATATTCACTTTTTTAAAGATCCGTCTCACCTCATGCTCTGTTACCCTGAACACTGAGTCTCCATCAGCAGACCCCCCCCCCCCTCCCATTGCCGTGGTTTGTAGGCTGGTGTTTTTATTCACAGCCTCAAACCTCGCATAGAAGGAATTGAGATAATTTGCTAAGGAGATGTCATTGTTCAGTTTGAGGGAGGTGCCTTTGTAATCTGTCATTGTTCTGAGGCCCTGCCACATGCCTCTAGAGTCAGCCTGTTCGAACTGAAGTTCAACTTTATCCCTGTAACGCCATTTTGCCTCTTTTACTGCTCTCCTGACGTTGTATCTTGCCATCTTGTGTTCTTCCATGTTGCCTGTCTCCAGCCCGGTGTTGTATGCTGATGTGCGCACTTTCAGAGCCTCACGGACGGATTTGTCTACCCAGGGCTTTTGATTTGGGTAGATTTTAATTGTGGTGGAGGGGATTGTTTCTTGTACCAGAGTACAGACATAGTCAAGCACCGTTTCAGTGTATTCGTTAATATTGGCTGTGTTATCACGGAATACACTCCAGTCTGTGCATTCAAGTGCAGCTTGGAGTGACTCCTCTGACGTCACGGCCCAACGCTTAACCTCTCGCGAGACCACCGGCGTTCGCTTGAGACTTTGTTTATACTTTGGCAAAAGGAATATGGCGGCGTGATCGGACTTACCGAATGGACTAAGAGCCTGTGACTTATACCCATTCTTAAATTGCGAGTATACATGGTCTAATATGTTCTCGCCTCTGGTGGGACAGGTCACATGCTGATAGAAATTCGGCAACACCTTTTTAAGACGCGCGCTGTTGAAATCGCCCAGAACCAGAATGGCAGCGTCAACGCTAGCTATCTGTTGTTTGTTTACCTCGTTGTGAAGTTTTGAAAGTGCAACCCCAGTGTTCGCGTGTGGTGGAATGTACACTCCGATGAGGATGATGGACGTTAACTCTCTTGGGAGGAAGAAGGGTCGACATTTTATCTTGATAAACTCCAGGTCTGGGGAGCCGTGGTTAGACAGTTCCTTTGCGTTGCCTACATCGCACCACTCCTTGTTTATCATGAAGGCAATGCCGCCTCCTTTCTTCTTTAGTGACTCTTCTGCCGTCCGGTCCTTGCGGAGGACGAAGAAGTGGTCTGCCGGTTCTATTGCGTGATTCGGGACATCTGGACTCAGCCAAGTTTCTGTGAAACAGAGGACGTTACAATCCCGAATGTCCCTCTGGAATTGGATCCGTGCTCTGATGTCGTCCAGTTTATTTCCTATCGATTGCACATTGGCCAACAATATGCTGGGCAATGTGGTTCTGTGTCGTTTGGACCTCAGTCTGTTCCGGACCCCGGCTCTCTTCCCTCTTTGTCGTGGTGTCTCCTGGTTTTGGCCACGGCCACAACAAAGGATCTCCGCTGGCCATTGTTGTTGTTCGGCAATCCGATCCAGAGAGCAATTCAATCGGTAAGTTTTCTTTAATCCAATGTCAATGATTGACTGACGGTCATACACGTATAATGCACCAACAGTAGGTGCAAATAAAACTCTTAATACTATAAAAATTAACAAAAGAAAGCACAGTCTCGACGGAGCGATCAGAGAGGCAGCCGTTCGTTGCGGCGCCATGATGTGAGTGCATTGGCGCTGTGCATTCAAAATGGCGGCGTGCATTCAAAATGGCGGATATTCGCTCATTTCTGAATACATTCCCAAAACGAATATGTCACTAATAACACTTTAACCTATTGGTAAGCAAATGTATTGCTGAAAAGATACACTATGACTGCTGTCTTGACAGGGTTAGAGTCTTTACTCTTGGCTACATTTGAAAAAAATACACATACAGTCTGTAGAGATGGATTTATGGCTTGGGTCCGATACCGGACCCGTCGGGCTTAAGAGGTTAAAAGAGTCCAGGCTCTGTGGTGCCCTCAGCTGGATGGGGAGGCTGTTCCACAGGCGTGGTGGAGCCGAGCAGAAGGCCCGGTCCGCCATGGTGCAGAGCCTGGTACTGGGGGACCCGGAGGAGCAGGCTACCTGCAGATCTGAGGGTCCCCCAGGGTGCAGAGCCTGGTACTGGGGACCCGGAGGAGCAGGCTACCTGCAGATCTGAGGGTCCCCCAGGGTGCAGAGCCTGGTACTGGGGACCCGGAGGAGCAGGCTACCTGCAGATCTGAGGGTCCTCCAGGGTGCAGAGCCTGGTACTGGGGACCTGAAGGAGCAGGCTACCTGCAGATCTGAGGGTCCCCCAGGGTGCAGAGCCGGGTACTGGGGACCCGGAGGAGCAGGCTACCTGCAGATCTGAGGGTCCCCCATGGTGCAGAGCCGGGTACTGGGGGACCCGGAGGAGCAGGCTACCTGCAGATCTGAGGGTACGGGTGGAGGATTGTGGAGTGATGAGTTCCTGAAGGTAGAGGGGTGCGTGTCCGTTTATGCAGTTATGGGTCAGCCATGCATCAGGATTTTGTAGTTGATCCGGGATGAGACGGGGAGCCATTGTAGTGAGTGGAGGATGGGGGTTATGTGATCGTGTTTACGGACTCTCATCAGGATCCTGGCACCGCTGTTCTGGATGTATTGCAGCTTTTGGATGCTCTTGCCAGGCATCCCGATGAAGAGTCCGTTACAGTAGTCCAGTCTTGAGGAGATAAAGGCATGGACAAGCTTCTCTGCGTCTGACAGGGTTAACATGGGACGTTTGGAGATATTTCTTAGGTGATAGAATGAGGTCTTGCAGAGGTGTTTTGTGTGGATGTTGAAGGTCAGCTGGGGGTCAAACCGAACCCCCAGATTTTTTTTTATCCACCTTTTCTCCTCCTGTTTTTCTGTGTTTTTCTCCCATCCCAATTTAGTTGTTATGCCAATTCCCCCCTCCCCTTCCTGGTCGTTGCTCGCATGTGCCCCCCACTGATCGGTCTAGGGAGGGTTGATAGATACTATCACATGTCCTCTCCGATACATGCGGAGTCAGCCGGCCACTTCTTTTCACCTGCCAGCGCGGACTCTCATTGGCGAAGTGTAATGTGTGGGAGGCTCACACTACCCTCACCATCTCTCTCCCTCGCTGTGCAGGCGCCCTGACCGACCCGTAGGAGTCGCTGTTTACAACAACCAGATTACCACCCACCGGCTTCCCTCCCGCTGACACCGCCAATTGAGCCAGTATGACGGCCGGCCAAGCCGGAGGCAACGCTGACAGCCGGATTCGATACCAGTGTCTCTCGTGTTGGTGACGAGTGCTTAGTCCGCTGCGCCACCCAGCCGCCCTGGGATTTGAATGTCTTGTAGTGGAGAATACTGTAACGTTAGTGGAAATATACCACCTGGTGGTTTTCACAAGGGTGAACTACCTTCGCCTAGCGACTTTCACTACTTTTCCAGGGCGGCTGGGTGGCGCAGCGGACATTGCACTCGTCACCAACACAAGAGACACCGGGTTCAAATCCGGCTGTCGGCGTTGCCTCCGGCTTGGGCCGGCCGTCATACTGGCTCAATTGGCAGAGTCAGCGGGTGGAAGTCGATGGGTGGTAATCTGGACGTTGTGGACAGCGACTCCTACAGGTCGGTTGGGGCGCCTGCACAGCAGAGACAGGAAATGGCGGGGGGTATAGTGTGAGCCTCCCACACGTTACACCTCGCCAATGAGAGTCCGCGCTGGCAGGTGAAAAGATGTGACAGGCTGCCTCCTTGTGTACCGGAGGGGACACGTGATGCAAGGCTTCTATCCTCCCTATGACCGACCTGTGGGGGGCATATGCGAGCAATGTTCAAGACAGGGGAGGGGAGAATTGGAAAACAGCGAAATTGGGATGGGAGATTTTTTTTTTAAATTAGGATAAAAAGTGGATAAAAAAAAACTACTTTTCCAAAAGGTATTGGTATGGACGTGCATTTATTATTCCTGTTTGAACCTTTTTATCTATTAAGTAGGCACAATCAGCCAAATACACCTAACGTCATAATAATGTAAATCAAGACAAAATCAAGAACATTTTTTTACTGTAATAATGATAAATATAATATACATCAAGAAAATATAGACAAATAATATAAAATAGCCTATAATAGAATATCATGTAATTGAATGTAATAGAATAGAATAATGCTATGATGTAATGTAATATACAGTAATAAAGCCTAATTGTTTTCCCACACATACAATATCCTGAAGTGAAATAAAATAAAAAAATGTGTATATCTAACAAAACATACAACATAAAACACGTCAAGCAAACATAGCAGTATAGGGAGCGTTTTTGGTGTTTATATATTATTTGGTCACGCCATGACGCCAGACATGCTATTAAACACGTCAAGGACCTGCTTTATCCTTATGATGAACATCCTTCTCCTTCAGTGTGTTTTGGAGAAACAGGCACAATAATCCCATCTCTCATCAGACCTCTCACCCAGTCCTAGACGGCCCCCTCTCAGACCTCTCAACGAGGCCCCCATTTGCATGGCAGTGGCAGGTGCTGCTGTTCAATTGCCCTCCATAGACGTCGGAGAGAGAGACGGCGGCTATTGTTGCTAGACGGTAGGCGCTCGGTGTCGTCGTCGACTCGTCTCCGCGTCGCAGGTCAAATTGAGGTTTAATTACATAAAACGAGCAAAACAATTTTCCCTTGATGGCCACTTAGGGGGGTGAGGAGGTGGGGGGTGGGGGGAGGGGGGAGGCTAGGCAGCTGGTAGTTAGGTACCTTTCCTGTGGCTTCCTGTCCGCCCCCCCCCCGCAGGAGGGGCTATTTACAGCCTACAGACCACCGCAACACTTCCGGTATTTTGAGCTCATGGGAGAGAGAGAGCGTGAGGAGGGGGGGGGGGGGGGGGGGGGGCGCGTGAATGAAGGTTGATTAGAACTCACAGCCGTAGCTACAACCACTTATGTCAAGGCTCTAATCAACATTCATTCATTTTATCCCCTCTCGCTCCCCCCCCCCCCCCCCCCCCCTTCCCCTCACGAGCTCCATGTGACGCGGAAGTGCAGTGGGTCTATATAGTCAACGACGTGACACAAAAAAAATAAAAGATGTCGCCGCTCTCAGAGAGGAGATGTGCCTCTTTTGGACGACGTCGATATCGCCGGAGGACATTTGTTGTTGTTGTTGTTGTTGTTGTTGTTGTTGTTGTTGTTGTTGTTGTTGTGTCTCGTGTTGTTCGCACGAAGCCAAGTCGAGTCGAGTCACGAGAGACGACTCAAAAAGCCACGTGGACTGCTTCTGATCACGGAGCTCTCTGACGGGTGGGAGGAGGAGGACGGCTCCTCCTTCACCTTCCCCCCTGGAAGCTCCTGTGTGAGAGATGGAGGAGAGAGGAGAGAGACGAGTCATGTACCCCAGATACTTGAGAGCTCTAATGAGGAGGATAAAAACGCTCAATGAAGAAACTCAGAAGAAAGTCTAACTCGTGTCGTGGAAGTTTCCAAGTTTCAAGTTTGTTTATTAATGATCACAATGAAATACAGGTACTTTACGGTGAACTGCTTGGTTCTGTATGAGCCCCTGAGAGTGTGCTTCATACAGTAAAAAAAAAAATTAAGTAAGAAAGTAAGTGAAAAGTAAGTAAAAAAAAATAAGTAAAGAGGAATATACGATATACATTATGTTACGGGGTGGTAGGTGTGTAGGACCCAGGTGCCGTGCAGAACGGATGAGACGAGAGGCAGGTGTTGGTTTTCAAACAAAGGGTACTCTTTTATTTAGAGTAGAAAAAGGTATATAAATAAAAGGGGAGATACATCTGTCTCCAAAACACGTTAGAGCCGAAAAAACATAAACTCATCTGTAGAGTAAATGGGGAAAGCAAAGGGGAGAAAACGATGTCTCCAAAACACGTCACAAAATAAACATGCCGGGCGACGGCGCTGCATGTGCACACAACAAACTCATACAAGCGATAAGGAAATGACACAGCAATTAATACAAATGGCGAACATACTTATTCTCCATGGCAGTTTGCTGATCGACTCACGGTGTCTGTAGTAACACGGAAGAGCATATAAAGCCACCTTAACTACATTTACATTTACATTTAGTCATTTAGCTGACGCTTTTATCCAAAGCGACTTACAAGTTCTGTACGACAGGTCATCAGGAAGGGCACAACTCTATCAGCTGAGTAACAATGTTCATCAAAGTGTTGAGTGCTACAGTGTAGGTTAGTTTATTAGGACAAGTGCATGATGACAGTAAGGTTAGTTAGGGTTAGATTTTTTTTTAAATATTTTTTTTTATTTCAGATAATGGTTGAAGAAGTGCGTCTTTAGTCGACGGCGAAAGATTGGACGGGTTCCGGCTGTCCTAACTGGGGTGGGTAGTTCATTCCACCATTGTGGGGCAAGGACTGAGAATAGGCGGCTTCTCTTTGATGACCCTCCCGGAGCTCGGATAGGAGTAGGTCTGAGGCGGCCAGAAGATGCAGAGCGTAGGGGTCTTGAGGGTGTGTAGTTAGAGACCATTGACCGGAGGTAGGCGGGAGCGGTTCCCTTTCCCTAACTAGACACACCAGGTGCTAATGAGCGTAATTAGGGCAGATAGACAGGTCAATTACCACCAGGTAACGCTAGGGATGTTCTCCCTGAGGAAAAAACCCCAAACGTTACACATATATACAATATATATATTACACACTACAATGAAATTACAGTTTTCTTTTTTCTTTATCATTGTTTGATTCTTGAGTCTTGACTTTCAGTTGTTTATTACTCTCTTCTTGTGTTCTAGTGTTTGTGTTACAAAGGGTCAGATTAAACCGAATATATATATTTATTGCCATGTATAATATTTGTATATCGTTTGATATCCCTTGTATATTCCTTGTACAATATGCACTGAATATCCCTTTAGTCTACAGGACAGACCATAATATTCGTTCTCCTATTGGAAGCGATCCCCTGGCGCCACTGCCTTACCCCCTAGAGCTGACTTCAAAGGTACCGACGAGATATGTCTGTACATGCCCAGCTTCTGCCCATGAATACGGCTACCAAAATACGAATGGTACTATTTGTTCACAGCGCATATATATATGGCGCAAGTAAAGTAGAACTTTCTCTTAGCCTCTTAGTCCCTTGTCCCGTTCAGTCTCGTTCAGTTCCAGTTATCCAAGCAACGTCTCACCCACTACGCAACGTGGGCAGAGCAGGGCTCGCATTGCCCCAAGATAGAGCCTCGTGTTATCCTAGTACGTTGGTTTAACGTATCGTTCTCTATTTATTAGTAAAGCCTTCATTACGAGTCAAAGACCACGTGGAGTGAGTAATTGTGCGTCTACATAGAGCACTTATTGCCCGTGCTAATAGTATAGTAACGTCAAGTTCAACCGTGCACTACCGCACCGGAGGACACTTACACCGGACCAGCAGCACCACAGAGGATTTACACCCCGCCAGCAGTGCCACTTTCCGGCAAGGACTATTATTCTTCATTCTTCACCAAGCTGCTGGAAGCAGAGAACCGTCTACACCCACTGCTGTGGGATCTACGTGCCCGTGGGGACATCACTCAAGCCCGTTTCTGTCGTACCAGAGGCACCACGACTTTCACCTGCACGGCGCGCATCCTGGGACCAGGCTGCTTTTCCCCGCTGACTCAGGGAGTAAAACACCGTCTCCAGGTGCCTTGCTACAGCTCCGTGGACCATTGACATTCATAGAGCATTGCCCCCCCCTGCTGGCTTACAACCGGTAGTACACCCTTTCCCAGAATATCCCTAGATCTAATTCCTAAATATTCATTATTGATTTGCCTGCACATTCTATTTGCCTTATAAGCGCATCTAAAGTGACAAAGTAATGTAATCTAATATTCTTTATGTAATAAATATTGTAAACGAGTATTTTGTGTGGAAAACCGTGTTATTGTGGAAGTGTTCTAATCTAATATACTTGTGTACAGTATTGGCCAGTAGTACATAGACGGTAGTGATTTAATGATATCAATACTTGATTAATACAGTCAGGGAATTGTACCCCTCAGTTACAGTTTGATTCTTGACATTTCTTTTTTAGTATTATTATTCTTATTTCAATGTGTCAACTATTTGTTTGTGTGTGTGTGTTTTGTTCATAAACGTCACTTTTCATTTGAAAGTGTCCATTATTCTCTCTTTGTGTTTGACTCATTTGAGATTTTTAAAGTGTTTGTTACTTAATTATTTTCTCTTCTTTTGTAAAATCTTCGGAAATATAGGTATATGTATGTATGTTTTGTTCTAAGTGAACCCCAGCTGTTGCTTAGGAGGTGACAGCTAATGGGAATCCGAATAAACAATACAAATGTATTACATGTATCACTATATATCGAATTAACTATTATGTATTGCTATATATTATTTAATCATTATTATTAGTAGTATATATATATAAATAAATTACCATTATGTGTATACACTGTTTATTACCGTATTTACTGTTTATATTTGATTGTTTATTGTTTATTGTCATCTTCTGCCTGGCGTTTTGGTGAAACGGGTCCGTCAGAAGTTGAATCAGGCAGTTTGAAAGACTCAACCTCTGCGGCTGGGTGGCGCAGCGGACATTGCGCTCGTCACCAACGCAAGAGACACCGGGTTCGAATCCGGCTGTCGGCGTTGCCTCCGGCTTGGGCCGGCCGTCATACTAACTCAATTGGCAGAGTTAGCGGGTGGGAAGTCCAAGGGTGGTAGTCTGGTCGTTGTGAACAACCGACTCCTACAGGTCGGTTGGGGCGCCTGCACAGCAAAGTCAGGAAAATGGCGGGGGCAGTGTGAGCCTCACACACGTTACTCCTCGCCAATGAGAGTCCGCGCTGGCAGGTGAAAAGATGTGACAGGCTGCCTCCTCGTGTATCGGAGGGGACATGTGATGCAAGGCTTCTATCCTCCCTACAACCGGCCAGTGGGGGGCATATGCGAGCAACGATCAGGACAGGACAGGGAGAATTATACAATAAAGAAAGATCACTTTTAGTGCTAATGAAATAGAGTAACATAGGTCTGAACTTGAGTTGTAGAAAAACTTGTTACTCAAGTTTTTCTGTAGTAGTTAGTAGTCCAGAAGTAGTATTTCCCCAGAAATTCGTATGGCTTAAAAAACTCCCGAGATCCATAGCCTGAAGTATTATGTAGTACATGTCCAAATTGCATAGAGGTCCATTCAGAAATGAGTGATTAGGAGTGATTTTGGTAAACTGTGTACAAAAGAAAAACTCAGTTTTCTCATAGACTTCAATTAATTCTGCGGTTTTTCTCTTCCTGTTTTAGCTCGTAGTTTTTCACCTAGATCCCTGATTCGTACATCCCCAGCTGGGGGATCATTGGAAAGCCACACTCATCGGCTACAACCCTGTCCAATCATTTTCGAGATCGCCAAATGATTGACGGATATAGAGCCCCAAGAGT